>NC_053433.1:52530488-52725562 GCF_007990345.1 Gossypium hirsutum | reverse complement strand
CTTTTCATTACGACTGGGATATCTCTCTGCACAGAGCTTCAATACTGATGCCGTTTGTTTCTATGAACTAGATCAGAGAGGAATCCATACATATATGGTATGAGCCCTAATTATCTCTGGTCAATTATAGTGAATTTCCAAAGTCGGAACAGGGAATCCAAAACTGTTCTGGCCCAGTTCCACAAGAACCCGAATATCTCTTACTGTACTGTTCCTATGATTGTTTCGTTACTTCCATATGAAAGTAGATTCATCAAGGTTCGATTACATAATTTATCACTATTTAATTCCACTCCTACGAATTCTTGTGATTTTTCCAATCCACACCACTGCTGCTATCAGCTTCTGTTTTCAAAGTGAACCTTACCTAATTTGGGGTTTCATGGACCAACTAGGGCCTTGTCATACATAAGCCCACATATGATCATACTTAGCCATTCTAGTGGCTGATCATTTGCTCAACACTTCCATTCCAACTAAGTTACATCTGAAACCATCTATACATTCATAAATACGAATGTCTAATGCCATACTCCACTTCTACAACCATTTCGCATGCTGTACACTTATACATTCATAAGTACTCGAAAGACAACAATGGTAGTCCTATACATCCATAACAAAATTCAACCAAAATAGTACCAAAAGAGCCTTTGA
The DNA here is from genome assembly GCF_007990345.1 of Gossypium hirsutum. Taxonomy (NCBI): domain Eukaryota; kingdom Viridiplantae; phylum Streptophyta; class Magnoliopsida; order Malvales; family Malvaceae; genus Gossypium; species Gossypium hirsutum. Next base: position 52,724,905 of record NC_053433.1, on the reverse strand, counting down.
TAGTGTGGGCGACTTCGACTTCAAGATCCGAGGCCGATAGCTGGAGAACCAAAAATCTATAAAACAGAGGAGCAATGTAACGAGTAAGCAATTTATGCTTAGTAAGTTTGAGCAAGGAATTCCAGCATAAACAAAGAATATCACACATTTAGCTAAACGGAATATTTCATAATACGCAATTTATCGATATTAAATTGCTTCACAACATTAACACCCTTATGCACATACACAATAGACTAACTTAGCCGAAGGCCGATAGCTCGTTTATCAACTGAGCGAACATTTATTTGTAAGGGCTCGATTAAATTCAACACATACGTAACATATCCCCATATTGGGATGTTTTTCGAGTATTCGCTGGAATTTTACAGCAAGCTCATTCATTACCAAATCACGTACCTTCGGGATTTAACCGGATATAGCTCCTCGTTCAAATGCCTTCGGGACATAGCCCGGTTTTAGTAACTCACACAATGCCTTCGGGACGTAACCCGGATTTAACAACTCGCACGAATGCCTTCGGGACTTAACCCGCTTTAATAACTCGCACGAATGCCTTCGGGACTTAACCCGGATTTAGTATCTCGCACAAAGGCCTCCGGATCTTAGTCCGGATATATTCGCTTAGCACAAAGCCTTCGGGACTTAGCCCGGACAGCATTCAATTAATCATGCACATCTAACAATAATTCATGGTACATTCATATTTCATTTTCGTTTACGAAATTCAAACACAAGGCACATATTGTCCTTGCACATTCGGCTCAATAGCCACACATAGAGCATGATTTAATCACATCGAAATTTAAGCTCTCTTACTCAAGAACTTACCTCGGTGTTGTCGAACGATTCCGCTAGCTATTCAACCACTTTTTCCTTCCCTTTATCGGATTTATTTCCCCTTGCTCTTGAGCTTAATCAAACAAATAAATTGATTCATCATTTAGGCATCAAAAAGATGAACACAAGGCACTTAGCCCATATTTATACATTAGACATTAAAGTCTCAAACATGCAAAAATCATGCATCAACACAACATATTAGCTAAATTTCTTTCCCCTTGGCCGAATATGCATGTCTATTTTTGGGGTCGATTTCAACACTTAATACACACATATACACACTAGTAAAGCATCCTCCCCCTTTTCATCAATTTAACACATGCATTGCTCATTTAACATGCAAAGTTACATTCGGCCTTAGCACACATCTTGCTAGCCGATTCTTCTCCATTTAGCAACCAATGCACATATGTGCTCACACAAAAATGCTAAAAAGGAGGTTCAAGAATCATCAAGCCATCATCACATGCATCATTAACAAGCTTCATATTTTGCATGCAATGGCATTAACACAACCTCCACCTAGGCCGAATCTTAACTCATCCTCTTGCCTCGTCACCACAACATCAAACATCAACCAAGAATGATGCATCCATGGTCAAGTGCCATTTCCATCACATAGCAAGATTAGACCATGGGCTAGGTAGAACTCAAACTAACAACTAAAACATGCATGCATCTCATGGAACATCATCAAACATACCTTAGCCTAGCTACATGCATGGCCGAATCTCTTCACCTTTCTTCTTCTTTCCTCCTTAAAATTTTTGGCCAAGGATGAACCAAAGGATGAGAAATTTTTTTCTTTGTTTTTCTTTCTAATTTAGGCTAAATGAAGGTGAGAAAGGATGAACACAAATTTTTTTCTCTTTTCTTCTCTTTAGCTCACGGCAATGGGGGGGCAACCACACATTTTTTTTCTTTTGTTTCCATTTCTTTATTACCCATACCCCTTATTTTATTCTTCCACTAACAAAACATGTTTCATGACATGTTTTGCCCATCATTCCTTGTCATGCCGGCCACTACTCATTAGGGGAAATTTGACATGCAAGTCCCCCCTTTGTCCACATGCACAAATAGGTCCTCACACATTGACCTATCACATTTTAGAATTTTCTCACATAAGTCCTATTAACTAAATTCACATGAAATCAACCAAATTGAAGCTTGAGATTTTCACACATTCATTATTACATATTCTAGACAATAAGTATCACATTCAAACATTTTAGTGACTCGGTTTAGCGGTCCCGAAACCACTTCCCGACTAGGGTCAACTTTGGGCTGTCACAACTCTCCCCCACTTAAGAAATTTTCGTCCCCGAAAATCTTACCGGTAAATAGGTTTGGGTATCGTTCTTTCATCGAGCTCTCGGTCTCCCAAGTTGCTTCCTCGATCCCGTGTTGAGCCATAACACCTTTACTAGCAGAACTCTTTTGTTTCGCAACTCCTTCACTTCACGAGCTAGGATACGCATCGGTTCTTCTTCATAGCTCATGTCGACTTGAATTTCAACCTCTGATGGGCTGATTATATGCGATGGATCAGATCGATAGCGTCGAAGCATCGAAACATGAAAGACGTCATGAATCTTTTCAAGCTCCGGGGGCAAAATCAATCTATACGCAACCGGACCAACTCGTTCGGAGATTTCGTATGGCCCAATGAATCTTGGGCTCAACTTGCCCTTACGGCCGAACCTGAGTATCTTTTTCCAAGGTGAAACCTTAAGGAACACTTTGTCTCCCACCTGATACTCGATGTCTTTTCGTTTCAAATCTGCGTACGATTTTTGACGATCCGTGGCTACCTTCAGACTTTCACGGATTACCTTTACTTTCTGTTCAGCATCTCTAATCAAATCAACTCCGAAAATTTGCTTTCACCGAGCTCGGTCCAAAACAATGGTGTACGGCATTTACGACCGTACAAAGCCTCGTAAGGTGCCATCTTAATACTTGATTGAAAACTATTGTTGTAAGCGAATTCAATCAAAGGTAAATTCGAGGATGCAACATCTCAACATATCCTCAAGTATCTGAATTATCCTCTCGGATTGACCATCGGTTTGGGGGTGGAAAGCAGTGCTAAAATGCAGCTTGGTACCCAGAGCTTCTTGCAATTCTTCCAAAATCGTGAGGTGAATCTCGGATCTCTATCCGACACGATAGAAACAGGTACCCCGTGTAATCTCACAATTTGATAAACGTACAATTCAGCTAGTTTATCCAATGAAAAATCCGTGCGTACGGGATGAAATGAGCCGACTTAGTCAGTCTATCAACAATAACCCATATCGCATCCTTCTTACTTGCTGACAAAGGCAGTCCGGACACAAAGTCCATTGTGACTCGATCCCATTTCCACTCGGGTATCATGATCGGCTGGAGTAATCCTGAAGGCACTTGATGTTCCGCTTTCACTTGTTGACATATTAAACATCTCGAAACAAAGTCAGAGATGTCCCGTTTCATACCATGCCACCAAAATTGACGTTTCAAATCGTTGTACATTTTCGTACTCCCCGGGTGAATTGACATTCGGCTACAATGGGCTTCGTTCAGAATCATCGAAATGAGTTCCGAATTCCTTGGAACACACAAACGATATCTGAACCTCAAACAATCATCATCATCAATTTGAAACTCCGATTCCTCGTTCGGAAAACACTTAGCCCGTTTTGCAACCAATTCATCATCGACTTTCTGAGCTTCACGAATTTGGTGAGTCAATAATGGTTTAGCTTTTAATTTAGCTACTAACACACTGTCTGGTAGAACAGACAAATGCACGTTCATCGCTCGTAAAGCAAACAATGACTTCCGGCTTAAGGCGTCCGCAACCACGTTAGCCTTTCCCGGGTGGTAATCAATGACAAGCTCGTAATCTTTCAACAACTCAAGCCAACGTCTTTGTCGCAGATTCAAGTCTCGTTGAGTCATCAAATATTTGAGACTTTTGTGATCCGAAAATACATGGCACTTCTCACCAAACAGATAATGTCGCCATATTTTTAAAGCAAACACGATGGCAGCTAGTTCGAGATTATGGGTCGGATAATTCCTCTCGTGTGGCTTCAATTGTCTCGACGCATAGGCCACGACTCGACCTTCCTGCATCAATACGCAACCCAACCCAAGTAGGGATGCGTCACTATAAATGACAAACTCTTTACCTGATTCGGGTTGCACCAAAATTGGAGCTTCAGTCAAATGAGTTTTCAGTTGGTCGAAACTTTTCTGACATTTCTCCGTCCACTCGAACTTAACATCCTTTTGAAGTAGCTTCGTCATTGGTGTGGCTATCATCGAGAAACCTTTCACAAATCGTCGGTAATAACCGGTGAGCCCCAAAAAGCTCCGAACTTCAGTAACATTTCTCGGAGGTTTCCAGTCAAGTATGGCTGAAATTTTGTTCGGGTCAACTCGAATACCCGACGCGGATACCACATGACCCAAGAAGCTAACCTCTCTTAACCAGAACTCACACTTACTGAACTTAGCATATAACTGCTTATCCCGCAAAATTTGCAGCACTAGCCTCAGATGCTCAGCATGTTCGGTCTCGTCTCTTGAATAGACCAAAATGTCATCAATGAACACCACTACGAACCGATCCAAATACGGTCTGAAGATCCGATTCATCAAATCCATAAATACTGCAGGGGCATTAGTGAGCCCAAACGGCATCACTAAGAATTCGTAGTGACCATATCTCGTTCTGAAGGCAGTTTTGGGAATATCTGAATCTCGGATTCGCAACTGATAATAGCCCGATCTCAAATCTATTTTTAAGAACACTGAGGCTCCCTTCAGTTGGTCGAACAAATCATCGATGCGCGGCAACGGATATTTGTTCTTTATCGTCACTTTATTCAGCTGACGATAGTCAATGCACAACCTCATGGTTCCGTCCTTCTTTTTCACGAACAATACTGGTGCACCCCAAGGTGAGAAACTTGGTCGAGCGAAACCTCTATCCGTCAGTTCTTGCAACTGAGCTTTCAACTCCTTTAACTCGGTTGGTGCCATACGATACGGAGCTATCGAAATCGGCGTAGTCCCAGGTACAAGCTCAATACCAAACTCTACCTCCCGAACAGGTGGTAAACCCGGTAATTCTTTCGGAAAAACATCCGGGTATTCACAAACCACCGGCACAGATTCGGGTTTCTTTTCTAATTCTTTGTCACCAAGTACATACGCAAGGTATGCTTCGCACCCTTTTCTTACATATTTCTGTGCCATCATTGCTGATATTACAGCTGGCATCCCCTCCAAGTCCGCAGACTCAATTCGGACTACTTCGTTATTTGCGCACCTCAAATCAATAGTCTTGCTCTTGCAATTCACAATCGCATCATGCGCGGTCAACCAATCCAAACCAAGGATAACATCAAATTCATCAAATGGCAAAAGCATCAAGTTCGCCGGGAAACAGGAACCTCGAATTTCCAGGGGACATTTCTTACACACTTTGTCGACAAGCACGTGACGACCCAAGGGATTTGACACCCGAATTACGAACTCAGTAGACTCAATAGGTAAAGTCTTACTGGATGCTAAGGTTTCACATATGTAAGAATGAGTAGAACCGGGGTCAATCAAAGCAATTACATTAGTATCAAAGAGGGTGAATGTACCGGTAATAACATCAGGCGAAGAAGCATCCTCGCGGGCACGTATAGCATAAGCTCTAGCAGGCGCACGGGCTTCGGATCTGGTTATATCATCTCTAGATCCTCTCTGACCACCACCAGCATTGCCCATATTTCCAAATGGTCTACCTCGAGCAGTGGTAGCACCCGGTCTCCCACTCTGATTTGCATTCTGTCCCGACAACCTCGGGCAATCCTTAATGAAGTGGTCCACTGATCCGCATTTGTAACAGGAGCGGTCAGGAAATCTACAACTCCCCGAATGCCATTTACCGCAATATCGGCATTTCGTCCTGTCTCGACGTTCATTCCCAACACTGGCGACCGAAGTGCCTCGTGTACCCACAGGGGGTCGATCACGATCTCGTCTAAAAAGGCCCGAAGTGCCTCTAAACTGGCCCGCATCATCTCGAAATCTCTTCGATGTCTGTTGAAGAGACCTCCCGAGGATCTTTTACGAAACTCTCCAGTTCCCTCATCAACTCTTTGCTTTTCTTTTCTAAGCTCTTCGGCTTTACAAGCTCGTTCAACAAGTACCACGAACTCTTGTATTTCAAGAACGCCAACGAACATTTTTATATCTTCATTCAGCCCATCCTCGAAGCGTCTACACATAATAGTTTCGGACGAAACACATTCCCGAGCGTATTTGCTAAGTCTAACAAATTTTCGCTCGTAATCAGTAACCGACATGGAGCCTTGCTTAAGCTCAAGAAATTCCTTCCGTTTTTGATCAACAAATCTCTGACTGATATACTTTTTCCGAAACTCAGTTTGGAAAAACTCCCAAGTTACTTGCTCTCGGGGCACAATAGAAGTCAGAGTACTCCACCAATAGTAGGCAGAATCACGTAGCAAGGAGATAGCACACTTTAGGCATTCTTCGGGTGTACAAGATAGCTCATCGAGTACCCGGATAGTGTTGTCCAGCCAAAATTCAGCTTGCTCGGCATCATCGCTATCCATAGCCTTAAATTCAGTAGCCCCATGTTTTCGGATTCTGTCAACTGGGGGCTTATTTGACCTTATTTGGTCCGTTACCGGTGGTATTGTAGGTGCGGGGGTAGTATTTGTCGGGAATGGAGGTTGTGGAACAGCCATATTAGTTCGAATGTATTGGTTAAACCAATCATTCATCACGCTATAGAATGCTTGTCTAGCTTCATCATTCGGATTACTAGCATTAGGTTGAGAGTCTGCCGGCACTGTCCCTTGTGCGGGAGCAGGCGCTACACTCTCAAGATCATCAGCTACCTCTCGGTCACGATCGGGATCCATTACTATAAATAAACACATTTACAATTGTCAGAAATCACCACACTATCAAGTAATCACATAAAATGGCATGTATAGCTAGACCCAAAACATTACGGTAGTCCTAGAATCGACTAAACCGTAGCTCTGATACCAATAAAATGTAACACCCCGAACCCGAGACCGACACCGGAGTCGGACACGAGATGTTAACAAACTTTGAAAATTTTTCCAGACACTGCCCAGTCTGAGTACTAGTCGCTTCAAAAATCATATCTTGAGTTTCACAACTCGAAAATCAGTTTTGTGATTTTTCCCTGAAACTAGACTCATTTCCCCAGCTATGTATTTTTTTCTAGAATTTTTGGTCGGGCCAATTAGTAAATTTTATTTGTCAAAATCTCCCATGTTACAGGGGTCGACTACACTGACCTTTTCCCATTACGACTGGGATATCTCTCTGCACAGAGCTTCAATACTGATGCCGTTTGTTTCTATGGAAACTAGACTCAGAGAGGAATCCATACATATATGGTATGACCCCTAATTATCTCTGGTCAATTTATAGTGAATTTCCAAAGTCGGAACAGGGAATCCAGAAACTGTTCTGGTCCTGTTCCACAAGAACCCGAATATCTCTTACTGTACTGTTCCTATGATTGTTTCGTTACTTCCATATGAAAGTAGATTCATCAAGGTTCGATTACATAATTTATTCACTATTTAATTCCACTCCTACGAATTCTTGTGATTTTTCCAATCCACACCACTGCTGCTATCAGCTTCTGTTTTCAAAGTGAACCTTACCTAATTTGGGGTTTCATGGACCAACTAGGGCCTTGTCATACATAAGCCCACATATGATCATACTTAGCCATTCTAGTGGCTGATCATTTGCTCAACACTTCCATTCCAACTATAGTTACATCATGAAACCATCTATACATTCATAAATACGAATGGTCTAATGCCATACTCCACTTCTACAAGCCATTTTCGCATGGCTGTACACTTATACATTTCATAAAGTACTCGAAAGACAACAATGGGTAGTCCTATACATGCCATAACAAAATTCAACCAAAATAGTACCCAAAAGAGCCTTTGATAGTGTGGGCGACTTCGACTTCAAGATCCCGAGGCCGATAGCTGGAGAACCAAAAATCTATAAAACAGAGGAGCAATGTAACGAGTAAGCAATTTATGCTTAGTAAGTTTGAGCAAGGAATTCCAGCATAAACAAAGAATATCACACATTTAGCTAAACGGAATATTTCATAATACGCAATTTATCGATATTAAACTTGCTTCACAACATTAACAACCCTTATGCACATACACAATAGACTAACTTAGCCGAAGGCCGATAGCTCGTTTATCAACTGAGAGAACATTTATTTGTAAGGGCTCGATTAAATTCAACACATACGTAACATATCCCCATATTGGGATGTTTTTCGAGTATTCGCTGGAATTTTACAGCAAGCTCATTCATTACCAAATCACGTACCTTCGGGATTTAACCGGATATAGCTCCTCGTTCAAATGCCTTTGGGACATAGCCCGGTTTTAGTAACTCACACAATGCCTTCGGGACGTAACCCGGATTTAACAACTCGCACGAATGCCTTCGGGACTTAACCCGGCTTTAATAACTCGCACGAATGCCTTCGGGACTTAACCCGGATTTAGTATCTCGCACAAAGGCCTTCGGATCTTAGTCCGGATATATTCGCTTAGCACAAAGCCTTCGGGACTTAGCCCGGACAGCATTCAATTAATCATGCACATCTAACAATAATTCATGGTACATTCATATTTCATTTTCGTTTACGAAATTCAAACACAAGGCACATATTGTCCTTGCACATTCGGCTCAATAGCCACACATAGAGCATGATTTAATAACATCGAAATTTAAGCTCTCTTACTCAAGAACTTACCTCGGGTGTTGTCGAACGATTCCGCTAGCTATTCAACCACTTTTTCCTTCCCTTTATCGGATTTATTTCCCCTTTGCTCTTGAGCTTAATCAAACAAATAAATTGATTTCATCATTTAGGCATCAAAAAGATGAACACAAGGCACTTAGCCCATATTTATACATTAGACATTAAAGTCTCAAACATGCAAAAATCATGCATCAACACAACATATTAGCTAAATTTCTTTCCCCTTGGCCGAATATGCATGTCTATTTTTGGGGTCGATTTCAACACTTAATACACACATATACACACTAGTAAAGCATCCTCCCCCTTTTCATCAATTTAACACATGCATTGCTCATTAACATGCAAAGTTACATTCGGCCTTAGCACACATCTTGCTAGCCGATTCTTCTCCATTTAGCAACCAATGCACATATGTGCTCACACAAAAATGCTAAAAAGGAGGTTCAAGAATCATCAAGCCATCATCACATGCATCATTAACAAGCTTCATATTTTGCATGCAATGGCATTAACACAACCTCCACCTAGGCCGAATCTTAACTCATCCTCTTGCCTCATCACCACAACATCAAACATCAACCAAGAATGATGCATCCATGGTCAAGTGCCATTTCCATCACATAGCAAGATTTAGACCATGGGCTAGGTAGAACTCAAACTAACAACTAAAACATGCATGCATCTCATGGAACATCATCAAACATACCTTAGCCTAGCTACATGCATGGCCGAATCTCTTCACCTTTCTTCTTCTTTCCTCCTTAAAATTTTTGGCCAAGGATGAACCAAAGGATGAGAAATTTTTTTCTTTGTTTTTCTTTCTAATTTAGGCTAAATGAAGGTGAGAAAGGATGAACACAAATTTTTTTCTCTTTTCTTCTCTTTAGCTCACGGCAATGGGGGGGGGCAACCATACATTTTTTTTCTTTTGTTTCCATTTCTTTATTACCCATACCCCTTATTTTATTCTTCCACTAACAAAACATGTTTCATGACATGTTTTGCCCATCATTCCTTGTCATGGCCGGCCACTACTCATTAGGGGGGGAAATTTGACATGCAAGTCCCCCCCTTTGTCCACATGCACAAATAGGTCCTCACACATTGACCTATCACATTTTAGAATTTTCTCACATAAGTCCTATTAACTAAATTCACATGAAATCAACCAAATTGAAGCTTGAGATTTTCACACATTCATTATTACATATTCTAGACAATAAGTATCACATTCAAACATTTTAGTGACTCGGTTTAGCGGTCCCGAAACCACTTCCCGACTAGGGTCAACTTTGGGCTGTCACAGGTTCTAGGACTAACATAGCGCGTGTGAGTCTAGCTATACATGCCATATTGATATACTGCGATAGTGTGATGATTCTTGACAATTAAAATGTGTTTTTTTATAGTAAATGTATCGTGATCGAGCCGTAGCAAATGACATGAAAAGTAATGCACTCGCTCCCGCTGAAGGGGCAATGCAATCTGATTCTAGACTTTTTACAAGTAGCCACGAGGGAGAGCCTAAGCAAGCCTTCTTCCAAATGATGAAAAGATGGTTCACACGGTATATTCGGACAAATTTAATCATCACATTAATCAAGACATTTCATAATTCTTATTTTGTATACCCTTAGACTTTCACAAAATTATGATTTTTCCCTTAGGCTCGTAAAACGATTTTCATCAAATTTCCACATTAACCAGCCTAGCCAAAAATACTTTAAGCCTATAGCATCTCACAATTTGAATTATTTCACACATTTACTACTCATTTTGTAACTTTTACAAAATGGTCCTTTTCTGGTGTTTTCATGGAAACCCCTTTCACTAAAGTTATTTATTTAACAACCATGATCACTTTCTTCTACAAAAATTCAGCAACCAACATGAGTACTCTCATTTTAAAACCCTAGACTCTTTACTATTTTGCAAAATAGTGCCCCCATTAGTTAGCTTAAGCTACAAGGGCCCCAAAAATATAAAAATCATTAAGAAAGACCATCAAAATCACTTACTTGCAAGAGTCTAAAGTTGCTGAAAATTTCAAGCTCCCATGGCCTTCTTTCTTAGAGAAAATTGCTGGAGAAAAAAGAGAGAATGAAAAAAGATGAAGGCTTCTCCTTATTTTATTATATTTCTAGACAAATTAGTCACCAAATTTCACCTAACTTTGACCCTACATATTCTTTGTCTCCATGTTCAGCCACTAAAAAATTTGTGGTCAATTTACTCAATAAAGACCTCTAATTTAATGTTCGATAGCTATTTGACACCTTTAGCTAGAAGAACAAAATTTTCGCACTTTATGCGATTAAGTCCTTTTTCAAAATTAAACATGCAATTATTGAAATTAATTCACCAAAAAATTAAAACACTCATATAATCATGCTATAACACATAAAATAATATTAAAATAATTTCTCCAACCTTGGATTTGTGGTTCTGAAACCACTGTTCTGACTAGCCCAAAATCGGGCTGTTACATTGTGAATGTTTTAAATGAATTTTGATTATGAAAGCTGAAGTGTATGTAAATGAGGTGTGTTATTCGGTAATGCCTCGTAACCCTATTACGGTGATGGATATGGGTAAGGGGTGTAACAAAAACTCTGAATCAAGGTTCGCATCACCCTGGGCTCGATTTGCTAACATTTCATTATCAACTTTCTGAGCTTCACAAATCTGTTGAATAAACAATGGTTTTGCTTTCAACTTAGCTACAATCGAGCCGTCATCAAACAAAGTCAATTGAGTATTCATTGCACGCAAAATAAACAAAGATTTCTGGCTTAATGCATCAATAACAACATTTTCTTTTCTCAGATGATAGTCAATCACTGGCTCGTAGTCTTTTAGCAATTCTAGCCATCTCCGCTGTCGCAAATTCAAATCTTTCTAAGTCATCAGATATTTCAAACTATTGTGATCTGAAAAAACATGACATTTCTCTCCGAACAGATAGTGGCTCCAAATCATAAATGCAAATACAATGGCTACTAACTCTAAATCATGCGTTGAGTAATACTTTTCATGCGGCTTCAACTGTCTCGAGGCATAAGCTATGACTTTGCCTTCTTACATCAAAACAAAACCCAAGCTACTTAACGATGCATCACTATAGATTACAAATCCTTTACTCGGTTCTAGTTGTATTAACACTAGAGCTTCAGTCAAAAGAACCTTTAGCTGATCAAAATTTTTGTAACATTTCTTGGACCATTCAAACTTTACATATTTCTAAAGCAATCTCGTCAACAGAGTTGCAATCATCGAAAATCCTTTCACAAATCGTTTATAATAGCAGGCAAGTCCCTAGAAACTACGGACTTCAGATACATTTCTCGGAGGTTTCCAATCCAATATTGCTGAAATCTTACTTGGATCTAGTCGAATACCTGATGCTGACACAATATGCCCCAGAAAATCAACTTCATGCAACCAGAATTAACATTTTCTGAACTTTGCAAAAAGCTGTTTATCTTGCATAGTCTGTAGCACTATTCTCAAATACTCAGCATGCTTGGATTCATCACGAGAATAAATCAAGATGTCATCTATAAACACAACAACAAATCTATCCAAATACGGTCTGAAAATCCAATTCATTAGGTCCATAAAAATAGCAGGTGCATTCATTAGTCCAAAAGGCATAACTAAAAACTCATATTGTTCGTACCTTGTTCGAAAAGCAATTTTCGGCGTATCAGAGTCTTTAACTCTCAACTGATAGTAACCTGATCTGAGATCTATCTTTGAAAGCACTGTAGCCCTTTTCAATTGATCAAAAAAATCATCAATTTGCGGTAATGGATATTTGTTCTTGATCGTAACTTTATTGAGCTGTCGATAATCTATGCACATTCCCATAGTTCCTCTTTTTCACAAACAAAAACGGTGCACCCAAGGTGAGAAGCTCGGTCTTGCAAAACCACTATCTGTTAGTTCTTGCAACTGAGCTTTCAATTCTTTTAACTCTATGGAAGCTGTTCTACACGAAGCTATCGATATCAGTGTTGTACATGCCATTAACTCAATACCAAACTCAACCTCTCGGATTAGTGGCAAACCTAATAACTCCTTGGGAAACACAGCTGAATACTCACACACAACTGGTACTGATTTGATCTTCTTTTTAGTCACTATCGTATCAAGCACATAAGCTAAATAAGCTTCACAACCCTTATTCACATATTTCTGAGCTAACATCGAAGAAATCATTGCTGACAAACCATTCAGATCTTTAGACTCAATCCGAATTATCTCATCATTCTGACATCTCAAATCAATCGTCTTTCGTTTGCAGTTCACTATCGCATCATGCAGTGTTAACCAATCCAGACCCAAAATTATATCAAATTCATCGAATGGCAACACCATTAAATCGGTCAAAAAACATGAATCTCGAATCATCAATGGACAGTTCTTTCATACTTTATCAACCAATACACATCTACCTAAGGGGTTCGATACTCTAATCACGAATTCAGTAGACTCTAGAGGCAAAGTCTTACTGGATACTAAAGTCTCACATACATAAGAATGAGTCGATCCTGGATCTATCAATGCAAGTACAGTAGTATCATAGAGAGTGAAACGGTAATAACATCTGGAGACGAAGCTTCTTCACGAGAGCGAATAGCATAAGCTCTGGTAGGTGCGTGGGCTTTAGATCTCACTGTTGTGTCTTCAGTCATTCTTTGGCTACCACTCACATTACCCGTATTTCTGGGTGGTCTACCCCTATCTATAATGTTACTCAGCCTCATGTTCTGCACTGTATCATGCTCAGCCAACTCAGGACATTCACGGATGAAATGATCTAATGATCCACATTAAAAACAAGATCGGTCATTCGGGATGTCATTTACCATAATGTTTACACTCAGGTTGATTTGGTCTGACATTACCAACACCAGCTATAGAGGTAGCTTTCAAACACATAGGTGGTCTTCTTGATCTCGTCTAGAGTAGCCTAGAATAGCCTTTGAACAGCTAAAATCATCTCGAAACTTCTTTGATGCTATCTGAAATGACTTACTCAATGATCTTTTTTGTACCTCTCAAGCTTCTGCGTTAGCTTTTCTTTTCTTTTTCCCAAGTTCCTCAGATTTACACGCTCATTCAACAAGCACAACAAACTCTTTTATTTCCAAAATCCCAATTAACAAGCAAATATCTTCATTCAAACCATATTCAAATCTCTTGCATATAATTGCTTTGGTAGAGACACGTTCTCGTGTATATTGACTTAATCTCACAAATTCTTGTTCGTATTCCGTAATAGATTTACGGCATTGTTTCAACTCAAGAAACTCTTTGTGTTTCTGATCTATGAATCTCTAACTGATGTATTTCTTTCTAAACTCGGTCTGAAAGAACTCCTAAGTGACTCGTTCTTTCGGAACCACAGTTATTAACATTTTCCACCAATGATACGCCAAATCTCTCAGAAGGGAAACATCACATTTAAGACATTCATCAGGAGTACATGACATTTCATCAAACACTCATATTGTATTCTCGAGCCAAAACTCAACTCTTTCAGCATAATCATCAGTAGTAGCACAAAACTCTTCAGCCCCATATTTTCTAATTTTATCAATCGGAGGCTTACTCAGTTGAATCGAATTCACAGCTTGTGGCATAATAGGGACTTGTGGAGGATTAGATGGGGGTGGAGGTTGTGGAGCAGTCGGATTAGTTCTAATATACTGAATGAACCACTTATTCATCATTTGGAAGAAGGCTTGCTTTGCCTCTCCCTCGCGGCTACTAGATACAATTCTAGATTCACATTGCACCGCTCCTTGAGCGGGAGCAGGTGCATTACTTTCCACGTCATCAGCTACGACTCGATCGAGATCCATTTACTATATAAAAACACATTTTGCTGTCAGGAATCATCACACTATTACAGTTGTTATATATATGGCATGTATAGCTAGACACTCACACGCTACGTTAGTCCTAGAATCGACTAAATCATAGCTCTGATACCAAAAAATGTAACACCCCTAATCCATATCTGTCGTCAAAATAGGGTTACAAGGCATTACTGATCATTTCACATTATTCACATACATATAAGCATTCATAATAATAATTTATTCAAATCATTCACAATGTCCCTTATATAGGTCTACAAGATTTAAAATATGCTTAGAAGTGGTTCGGGACTAAACTAATAACAATTGCAAATAATGGAAAATCTAGAAAACTTTTAAGATTTTAAAGGTCACAAGCCCATGTGAACAGGCCGTGTGCCTCACACGGCTGCCAAACACGCCTGTGTCACAAGCTGTGTGAAAGCAGGGTATACATACTGGCTTGTACCACATGGCCGAGGACACGTCTGTGTGCCAAGCCATGTGAAATCTATGAGGGCTCACTGACTTGGGTCACACGGCCAACCACATGCCCATGTGCCCGCCCGTGTGCCACACACGGCCAGTAGACACGTTTGTGTGTCTAGACCGTGTCAAAACTGTAGGGTATACTGACTTTAATTCGAAGGGTACCCCAGGGGACACACGGCCGTGTAACATGACCGTGTGTTGCACATGGCTGAGACACACGCTCGTGTCTCTGCCCATGTTGACAAAAATAGGCTATATGCAAAGCCAATTTGCCACCCTTTTCTTCATGCATAACTACCCAACAAAATGGTTTCATTTCAACACATAAATAGCCAGCCAAAAATACCAATTCATCCACATATCATACTATCCATCATCAACCATTTTAACTACTTAAATTCACATTCAAAACCTACCAAATCATTATGCCAAAATAACTAAAACTTGCATAACATCTATATGAATCCTACCATCACATTATCACCTATTTCATGCCACATAAATTACTATTTCAACATCCTATAATCAAGCCATACATAAGACATTATATACATCACATAAATAACTTATCCAACACATTATTTAGGCCAAAATTTCTAACAAAAAATAAGCCAAACCTCATGGCTAAAATCTTAACACAAAACATATCAACTCACTAGCCTATACATGGCATATACCATAAATACAAAGCTTTAAAAATACCAACAACTAGTCGATAGTGTGATGATGGTTCTCCATGATCCCCGATGTCCGAGCTAGCTTCAATAATCTATAAAACATGGAAAGAACACACAAAGTAAGCTTTAAAACCTTAGTCAACCATGTACAAATAAAGCTATCATATGAACATATACATATCAATTCAAATATGCTAAACAGAGTTAAACACATTCAAGTTCACAAACCTTTCTCATTATACATATGTTCAATATCATAAATGGAATCACTAAGTAGGTAAGTGATGAATTTGTACATATAGATACACAAACCTTTCATATTGAATACTCATTCAATTTCACATAAAATCACATCAATTACTTCACTTTTCAATGCTCATGTAAACCTCATATGTACTTGAGTCACTTAGCTCATTCACTTATTCTTTCTCGACTTAACTTTGCCCATTGAACCGTTCTAAATCATTAAGGATAATCGGTAATCACATAAGTTTGTACAATTCCATATCCCAGATATGGTCTAATATGATCCCGGTATGGATAGTCGAGTCGATCAAGTTGCCCGATCATCTTCGAGAAAGTATTGTTCGGTTTTAAGTATTTAAGAAATTGGCAAAGTAGTGGGTAAATTATCAAAACAGACTACAAATATTAGGCTTAATTTTGACTAGCGTAGGTTCGACTAAAGGAAGCAAAGACAGATAAATTTTGGTGAATGATGGAAATGGAAAGTGAAATCAAACGTCAAGAGCGATTCAACACTATAATAGTGTCACCCAGTTCCTATATTATTTAAAGTGGTAAAATGGTTGGTAGAAGGATAGTTGAATGCCATACCAATGCTTGGTGATAAGTTCAGAAACAAGTTCAGATAGACGCCACTAGCGAACTAGACAAGTCACTCGAGACTTGTATGAAATTAGAGAGGCAATTAACCTCACAAGAACAAATGTTCATTCAAATAAAAAGGCAAAAGTCCTTTACATCAGAAATTAGTAAACTATTTATAGCCTAATAAGTGATAGCTGAATGAACAGAAATGACTACCTTAAGAACTAAGTAATTCAGCCTTAAATGAGCTGAATGTTCTAGAAACAAAACCATAACTCTTCCATGTCCATGTTCAGCCTTTGGGACGCCACAAGTCAGCTTCTTGATGAAGGAATTTCAGCTGAATGTATTTGAAAGCATTGGGAGCTGATTGGACATGTCTAGGTTTAGCCATGAGCTTAAATGAGCTAAATTAATTTGCATTGTTCAGCCAATAGGTGTATGCATTGATTGGGGTAGCTTGAATGATCATTAGTTGTGTGAAAACCAAAGTTTGAAAGGCCACTTGAGTGTGAATGCTAATAGCCGAATGGTCTTCATATGTGAATGGGGAAATCGACTAGTGTGAAGACCTTCAAGGCTACCTTGGGGAGACGTTCGGACAACTTGGGAAATTTAATGAGCAGCTACTCCTTGGTCGAATAGTTGCTTAGAGAAGATAAACAACTAGCCACCATGCATTGTAGCCGACCATGGATGAATCTCTCCATTCGTTGTAATCGGTCGTACATGCACCTTGCATTAACTCCTCTTCCACATTCGACTAAACCTATTCAAGCAATAAACACATTAATTCAAATGCATATTCAGCTAAACATAAACATAACATCATCTAGACAAATTAAATAGCATACTAAGCTAAATTAAACACACTTATTTAGGGACTAGCTAGTATAATAATTCAACTAACTCAAACAAGTGAAAATGATTAATGAACTGATTTGAGCTAGAAAATTTGGACATGAGCTATAATAAGTTAATTGAAATTAAAAGTAAAACTTAATTTATTTGAATGATAAAAGAAGTAAGCTGGAAAGGAACAAAATTGAGCTCAAATGAGTTGAAGTAAGCTCAAGTGAGCTGATTTAAGTTGAGTGGAGCTCAGAGAGCTAGAGAGGAGCTGAGTTTGGCTTGCACAAGGGTGAAAGGGTTCTTTAGGGAGCTGGTCTAAGCTTCCTCATTGACATGGAGCTTTGATTCATACCAAAGTTTGGAAAATAAAGCTAAAATAGCTTCTTGAAATTGCCTAGCTCGGGCTCGAGTCATTGGGCTTTTAGGATGCTCGATGTGATCTTAACTCGTACTGGTGAGCTCCTGGGCATGCTTACATCATTCCCCCATTCTTCAAAGTAACTTTTCCTCAAGCCGAGCATTTGGATCAGTTTAGGGCAGGAAATAAAAAAACTATAAGAAATTTGATTAGGAATCAAAATTTGACAACTATTAATTTTATCATCATGAAAGAGTAAAAGCTTGAATACAATATAAACTAAAAATAGGCCAATCCTTTTTGTTCCACGAATAGATGATTGATTATCGATGCGAAGTAAGGGTTGGGTCTTACCTTTTCAATTTCACTATTTCGGCAATAGAAATGGCGTATGAATCATTTGAAATGGAAATCCATAAGATGACAATAAATTTTTCGAACAAACAAGTAGTCCAAGCATAATCGTATCAAAACAAGTATGATTCATATAAGTGAAATATTCAAAACACCATTTTCACAAATGATTGGACAAAACGTCTTACATAGTAATGTTTCATCAAATGATCGATTCAAAACGGAACATGTTTTAAGGTATTTATTCATCTTAAATTGCTTCCACAAGTCGTTGTTAAGACAAATGAATTCACGCAATAATTCAAGTGTTGTGAGTTTTCATCATAATCAATCAAAGAGAAAGGTTCATATATTTCCTTATCACCATCCAAAACAAAGAGATTTTTACTAATCCAAGAAGAACGTTCAACCACATCAATATAAAAATGTTTTTCCACAACCAAATCATCAACAAAGTTTTCACATCGCGCTTAGAGAAAAAAGGCATCTTAAAATGTTTAGAAATCATACTTTGATTACCTTTAAGATTAGGAAAATGATGATTGATTTTACCTTTTTCAATTAACATAAACCTTCTCTCCTCATGGTTATAATGTAGTCGAAACTCTGTGCTTGAATCAACCTGAAATGATGTAGAAGCATGAAAACAATGGTTAATCAAGACACTTTTCTTTTCCTCACTCACTTTTCTTTTCTTTTCTTTTTCTTTCTTTATGCTCTTTTTTTCTCACAACTCGTTTTCTTTTCTCTCATATTTTCTTCTTTTCTTTCTTTTTCACTTTTATTTTCTTTTTTCTCTCTCATGTGCTCCATGGATTATTTTAAACATTGCTGGTCCTCCATAACTTGTTTTGGCGAAAGAGGCACCAAAGTGATATAGATCCTCATCATGCTACTTTCCTATTGAAAATTGATTACGAGCTTTTTTGGTCACCTTTAGTTTGACACCTTCATTGAGCCATTGCAGCTTGTAAGGACTCGAGTGTGTAGTAGTCAGCAAGGCAAGCCTCTCCACCATGAGTGTGCTGGCAACATTCATACAACTACCTCCATCTATGACTAAGCTGCATACCTTCCCTTGAACGTGACAACGAGTATGAAAAAGGTTTTCACGTTGAGTTCACTTCCAGTGCTCTACATACTTAGGCTTCTTTTTACAACGAACGTTTTTCCCTCAACCGCATACTTTAATTCTTCTTCATCATCAGAGGAATTTTTGGCATCATTTTCATTCTTTTTTTCTTCCTTCTCCTTTGACTTGATGTCTCTATTGGGTCGAATCACCATTGTATTCTTATTTGGGCATTGGCTCGCAATGTGACCTCTTCCAAGACATTTAAAGCACTTTATGTCTCTCGATCGACTTTGAACATTTTCAATGGCCTATCCCTTGCTAGACTCGACCACAGATTTAGTTGACTTCACTGGCAACACATGTTCTTTATTTTGATTTGTTGAAGGGGTTTTACTCACACTTTGGCTCTGCTTAGACACATTGGAAGTCGAAAAACCTTGAACAGAGCCTTTCTTCTTGAGTTGCTTCTCGACCTTAATGGCCATATGAACCATGTCAACTATCTCCACATAATGTTGCAACTCCATAACATTGGCTATCTCTCAGTTAAGACCAGCCAAAAATTGAGCCATGGTCGCTTCACAATCTTCTTATACATCCGCTCGAATCATGGCAACTTCCATTTCCTTGTTATAGTCCTCCACACTTTTTTGTCCCTTGGGAGAGATTTTGGAGTCGTTGATAAAGTTTTCAGTGGTAATATGAGGGAATAAACCTTCAACACATCACGGACTTCATTTTGGCCCAAGTACTAATAGGGCACTCGCTATTCTGCCTTCGGCTCGAGGTAAGTTGGTCCTACCAAATCATGGCGTAATTGGAAAATCCAATCGCCGCCAACTTGACTTTCTTAGCCTTGGAGTCATTATGGAATTCAAATACAAGTTCGATTTTCTTTTCCCACTTTAGATAGGCTTCCGGATCGGGCTTGGAATGGGGCGATGGTCAACTTGATACTTTTGAGATCGTCATCGTATCTTTCGCGACTCATTGGCCGTGGAGACATTGGCCTCTCCTCTGGTCACTTACGTTAGAACCTTGATCACTCTCGGCCTCACTTGGTTCAGATAATTCAACATCTTGAACTTGTCTTCGACCTCGACGTCTAGGTATACTATAGGGGTCATTGCTTGTCGAGCCCTTCCTTCCACATGATTGATTCCTTCTTGGATTGGTTCCAATTTTTTATCAAACAATTGTTCAACCCCACCTAGTAGGGCTTGCAGATTCAAATCCGGCACATTCCAAACAGGTGGTCTTTCCGTCATGTTTCGTTCCATGTTTATTGATAAGAATGAAATTTAAAACCTTACCATGAAAACCTCACTAAACATTCAGAAAGAAAAATAAATGAATTTCACTCACACTCGTGTTTGCACTCGTTTAATGGCTTTTTCAGCACTCTATTGCACTACACACCTTTTGCCTTTTACCACTCAAACTCCTTCTCACGGTTTCGTATTTCGTCTCTTTTGGACTTATTTGCTGCTTTGGGGTCAGTTTCAAAGTGGTTACAAGGGATATATTGTAAGGGTGTAGGGTAGGCTGAAACAAAGTAAAATTGATTTTAAGTGTGGCGTTAGAGTGGTAAATGAAAGACAAAGGAATCACTGATCAGGATTACAAAGATATGAACATAAAAAGAACTTCAATACATCACTTTTTTTTTAATTCGTATTTCTTTCTTTCTTTTTTTTATGACTTCAAATCGAATGAAATAAATACAAAAGATCTTTCGAATAAAACTTGAATTTTTTAATTTACTAACCTATTCTGAGTTGAATACGAATGTCGGTACTTCTCGATTTACACGCTTAATACCAAATGATATGATCCGGCCCGGCATGGATAGTCAAGTCGATCAAGTTGCTCGATCATCTTCAAGAAAGTATCGTTCAGTTTTAAGCATTTAAGAAATTGGCTAAGTAGTGGGTAAATTGTCAAAACAGACTCAACAGTAGGCTTAATTTTGACTAGGGTAGGTTCAGCTAAAGGAAGCAAAGATAGATAACTTTTGGTTAAGGATTGGAATGGAAAGTGAACTTAAACGTCAGAAGTGATTCAACAATATAAGAGTGTCACCCCAGTTCCTATATTGTTTAGGGTGGTAAAATGGTTGGTAGAAGGATAGTTGTACTCTACACCAATGCTTTGTGATAAGTTCAGAAACAAGTTCTTGTAGATACCACTAGCGAGCTAGACAAGTCACTCGAAACTCATATAGAATTGGAGAGGAAATTAACCTCACAAGAACAAATGTTCATTCAAATAAAATGGCAAAAGTCCTTTACATCATAAATTAGTAAACTATTTACAGCCTAATAAGAGATAGCCGAATAGACAGAAATGACTAGCTTAAGAACTGAGTAATTCGGCCTTAAATGAGCTGAATGTTCTAGAAACAAAACTATAAGTCTTTCATGTCCATGTCCAGCCTTTGGGATGCCACACGTCAGCTTCTTGATGAAGGAATTTCAGCTGAATGTATTTGGAAGCATGGGAGCTGATTGGACATGTCTAGGTTAAGCCATGAGTTTAAATGAGCTCAATTAATTTCCATTGTTCAGCCAATAGGTGTATGCATTGATTGGGATAGCTTGAATGGTCATTAGTTGTGTGAACACTAAATTTTGAAAGGCCACTTGAGTGTGAATGCTAATAGATGAATGGTCTTCATATGTGAATGGGGAAATCGACTAGTGTGAACACCTTCAAGGCTGCCTTGGGGAGATGTTTGGCCAGCTTGGGAAATTTAATGAACGGCTACTCTTTGGCCGAACAGTCATTTAGAGAAGCTAAACAACCAACCACCATGCATTGTAGTCAACCATGCATGAATCTCTCCATTCGTTGTAACCGATTGCACATGCACCTTAAATTAACTCCTCTTCCACATTCGGCTGAATCTATTCAAGCAATAAACACATTAATTCAAAAGCATATTTGGCTGAACATAAAGATAACATCATCTAGACAAATTAAATAACATACTAAACTAAATTAAACACACTTAATTAGGGACTAGCTAGTATAATAAATTCAACTAGCATAAACAAGTGAAAACAATTTATGAACTGATTTGAGCTAGAAAATTTAGACATGAGCTATAATAAGTTAATTGAAATTAAAACTAAAACTTAATTTATTTGGATGATAAAAGAAGCCGTTGGAAAGGAATGAAATTGAGCTCAAATAAGTTGAAGTAAGCTCAAGTGAGCTGATTTAAGTTGAGTGGAGCTCAGAGAGCTAGAGAGGAGCTGAGTTTGGCTTACACAAGGGTGAAAGGGTTTTTTAGGGAGCTGGTCTGAGCTTCCTCATTGACATGGAGCTTTGATTCATCCCAAAGTTGGGAAAATAAAGTTGAAACAGCTTCTTGAAATTGCCTAGCTCGGGCTCGGGTCATTGGGCCTTTAGGATACTCGATGTGATCTTGACTCGTGCTTGGTGAGCTCCTGGGTTTGGTTACATCATGTTCTTACATGTTAACACATATCGATGCCACTGTCCTAGACAGGATCTTACACGAAATTGATTAACGATGCCAATGTCCCAGACACGGTCTTACACGTAATCACAGTACAATGCCAATGTACAAGACCTAGTCTTACATGTAATCACATCTCGATAACCTAATGTCCTGACATTCATATCCTATACTATTCCTAGTTCGTACGAGACTTTCAGATGTTGTAACTTGGTCAATTCATGCTCGTACTTGCTCGTTCAACATTTGTAGCAATTCAATGACAATAAAACATATATAATTCATTTCAAATACATTTATTTGCATATGAACTTACCTCATAGTTAGAATAGACGAATTGGATCGATTACTCGATAACTTTAGGCTTCCCCCGAGCCAAATCCGATTTCTTTCTTTCAGGATCTATATAAATTCAAAATTAACTCTTTTATTCCTCAATTCATTCAATTTCATCCAAAGCACACAATTTGGAACATTTTACACATTAACCCCTATAATTTTACATTTTCTCAATTTAGTTCTTATTTCACAAAATCACAAATTAC
The DNA here is from genome assembly GCF_007990345.1 of Gossypium hirsutum. Classification (NCBI taxonomy): domain Eukaryota; kingdom Viridiplantae; phylum Streptophyta; class Magnoliopsida; order Malvales; family Malvaceae; genus Gossypium; species Gossypium hirsutum. The sequence continues at coordinate 52,701,657 of NC_053433.1, read as the reverse complement.
ACAATTTCTTTCTAATTTTATGCTAGCCAAATTTCATACAGCTTTATATCAGTCCATATTTTCATTTATTTCACACATTTAACCACACATTTTACATTTTTCACAAATTAGCCCTTTTTATGCAATTTCACTAAAAATTACTTTACAAAACATGATAATCTATTAACAAATGCTCATTTTCCATCATCAAACATTCAAGAACTCAAGCATTCATGAATGGCAATTTCCAAATGTAACATCCCGAATTAGGGCCTAGTCGGAATAGTGGTTTCGGGACCATAAATCTGACACAGTAAAATTTGTTTTTATTATATTTTTATAGCCTACAATTATATGGAATGAGTTTTTGAAAATTTCACTCGAAAAATTTGACATTTGGGCACTTAATTTAGTCAAAAGGACTAAATCATAAAAAGTGCAAAACTTGAGTTCTAGAAGCTAGAGGTGTCTAATTGCTATGAAATTTTAAATTGGAAGTCCTTATGTGGAAATTAAACCATTAGTTGAGTTGTGGACAACAATGGACATGGTTAGGTTGTTTTAAATTGTTTTTCATTAAGGGTATTTTAGTAATTTGGCTAATAAAGCCAAAATAACATGAAAAAAAAGATGTCATCTTCTTCATTTTGCATGCCATGATTGAATTTTGCAAGGGGAGACCATAGTTAACATTTTCAAACTTTTCAAGCTGCATAGTAAGTTCGTTTTAGCCCCGTTTTTAATGATTTTTACATTTTTAAAGTCGTTATCACTCGATCTATCTATTTCTACTAATATTTTGAGATATGGTTAAAGTATAGGGTTTTGAACCATGATAAATATGTGTGTATTTGGATATTTAATGGTAGATTATGCAGGTTTATGGTTAGAGAAATGACTTTTACTAAGTGATTTTCGGTAAAAATGCATAAAAGGACTAAATTGTAAAAGTTATACAATTTGTCATAAATGTGTGAATTAGTCGAAACTGAGGGCTAATGTAGTTATGCAATTTGTTCAGCTAGGCTTAAAGTACAAAGAAATTGAATGAAAATCATTTTACGAGCCTAGGGGCAAAAGTGTAAATATGATAAAGTTTAGGGGCAAAAATGTAATTTTCTATAGTATGATTTTTGGATCACATTGACTAATGTGACTAATAAATAGACTAAATTTGATATTATAGATAATAAAAAATGAGGTTCAGACCTAAAACGAGGGAAAAATGAGAAATTAATGGTTAGGCCCCTTTCTGTCATTTTTGGTATCGAGGTAAGTTTGTGTGATAATAATAATGCAACGTTATACTTGAATGTTAATGCTTGATATTACATGAATTTTAAGTACATGTGTAAATAATGTAACAATGTAATATATTTTGATGTATTGACATTATGTGATAAATGTTTTATCATTATTATGTATGCTATGCCTAATTGTAACTTTGTAATTATGAATGACATTGGTCGTTATCCACGACATTACGAGCAAGTATGATGGAGATGTTATGTACATGTTATGTACATGTGAGAAAAAAATCCAGTTTGAACTTTAGGAATAGTTTAGGATACAAGTGATATGTCACTAGGAATTAAGAAATTCGAACTCATTGAGTTAGTGTGGGTTCGGGAAATGTATGTGGCATCCGAGCTCATTGAGTTGGTTCGTGTTTATAATGGATGCGATTCATGTAATTGGGTTCCAGGAAATGGTCTTGTGTATCCTACCGGTGGCTAAGTAATCTTTGAGTGGGTCGGATACCTGACAGCTTGTGTGAGCAGCCCATGTAGTTACACCTTGACCGATAGCTTTTATGAGCAGGCCTGTGAGTAGCTCCATTGCAAGCGTTACATGTTAAGAGGTAGCTTAGGCTACGTATGTATATGTGGCACTTCTATGCTAGTTTTTTCGAGTGTCCAATAGTATTCCGAGTGTTCAACGGGTAATACAATGGATGAGGTGATGATAGTCCCAAAAGGGTATGTCAAAGACAAGAATGAATATGTGAAAAATGTTGAAAAGGTACAGTTATGTACATTAAGCTTATGATTATTGAGACTTTCAAATGTCAAGACCTCGGTGAGCTAAGATGCACGAATTATGATTATGAATTTTGTTGCAATATCATGCTAACTTACATTGTGTAATTGAACATGGAATCCATGAAATGGTGAGTTCATGATTAGTTGAAAATGAACTTATGATAGTTATCATCATATTGTACTAAAACAGTTTTGGTCTAGTTAGCAAAAGAATTTCATATTATGAGATAACTAAATTTTTTGAGATAGGATCAGAGTGATTTAGGGGCTCCCCTGTCTTAACTTTGGAAAATCACTAAAAATTTGTATAAGAATAATTATGCGTTAAAACTGATATGACTAAGTTCTTAATAAGTCTAATTTCAAGAGAAATACACGGGAACATCATCCGGATCCCGCACTATGAGATAATTAATTTTTAGTAAAGAAAGGTCAAAATTATCAAATAGTAAAATAGGATAATATTAAAGAAAAAAATGTACTTATTGCTTGAACCAAAATTTTTAAAAAAATTTTGGTAAGAAGATATGTGAGTCTAGTTTCAGGGAAAATTAGTAGATCTTAATTTGGAGTTTCGTAGCTCTAGATATAAATTATTTAGTAACTATGACTCGAGAAAATAGCTTCACCAAAACATAAGTAAATGTGTAATTATAATTGTATTATCTTAAGAATCATGTTGACATATTGCTTATTATTTTCATATGGACTTACTAAGCTATAAAGCTTACTCCATCCTTTCCATTTGACTAGAGTTGTTAGGTTAGCTTGGGGTTTGAGATAGCCGGAGGCAGCATTACACTATCAAATTATCAACTTGGGGTGTTAATAAACCTTAAGTGTTTTCAAGTGTGTGACATATATATAGACTTAGCCTTTTGATATATGTGTTCCATGATTTGGCCAAATGTATTGGCTTATAATGATTCAATTGTATATAGCCATGAATGTGGCTTATATTGATTATTGGGTTGTAACCCTATTATATGTGCATGCACAAAGTTAAAAATTTCATGTGATGTGAGTATGTGACTTGATGTGATGTGAAATGTCTTAGACAAGTATGGTATTCTACGCATGTGAAATATGTTGGTATGTTATAAAGTTATGAATTAGCCTTGAATATGAATATTTGATGATTAAGTTGAAATCTTTTGGTATGATGGTAACCGTGATATAAAAGTATAACTGATATCAAATAGATAAGGCCAAATAAGTGTAAAACACTTGAATCATGATATGAAAATGCTATGTTTGTGGCCTAAATGAAGATGTTTAATCGTTAAATGGAGGCCATGTTATATGTCCTTGATGTTGTATAAATGTGTGAGGGTTTTTGGTTGACCAAGGCTTGGAAAATAGCCTAAGTGTTGGCCACACGAGTAGAGACACGGTTGTGTGTCTCAATCGTGTAGTGAACACGAGCTTAGCACACGGGCATGTGACTTGGCCGTGTGACCCCATTTCATTGCTGACATCATAAACAGAGAGTTACACGGGCTGAGGACACAGATGTGTCCCAAGCCACATGGACGTGTGACTCTCTAAACATGGAAAATTCTCTAAGTTGTGTAAAATTTCCAAAATTTCTCAGTTTAGTCCCAAACAACCCCCGATGTATGTTTTGGGCATCGTAGGCCCGTATAAGGAATGGTATGCATGTGTTTGAATGTTTTTGAATTGGTTGAAATTTTATGGCCCAATTTTACATGTATGTGTATGTTTAAGTCCGGTAATGCCTCACATCCTATCCCAATGTCAGACACGGGTAAGGGGTGTTATATTTAGTGGTATCAAAGCTATGGTTTAGTTAATTCTCGGACTAACCTAGCATGTGTGAGAGTCTAACTATACATGCCACATATAATCTGTGATAGTGTGATGTCTCCTGATGCGGATGAGATTTATCTCGCTTAGACAGATATACTCTCCAACTGAGGTACACTGACCATGTTCAATGTGATGCTAAGATGTTTGAGTAAATTACAGTTATGATGAGTCTAAGCTGAAAAAAGTATGAATAAAAGTTCATGATATGTACGTGATGATACGTAAGATGAAAGTTCATGTTGCAATGATAACTTGTGCTTGTTTGATGTTCATATGATGTTGTCCACTTGGTTTATTCGATTAAGTGAATGTGATAAGTAGAAATTCATAAAGGTATGAATAAAGGATCATAATATCATGTTATGGATGGAAATGTCATTGACCCAGTTGTATATTGAATATTGATGAATTTTAATAATATCTTTAAATTAGATAAGGGAATACGTTGTAATAAGCTTATCTATGTTTAATTGATAGTTGTATGATGTATATGACTGATTTGCTCAAGTGAATGCATGTATTTGGGTAACTCACCAAAGATACTGATGGAACAAATGCTCATGTATACTGGTTTGGATAATTATGATTGGCAAGCTCTTATAGGTTAAGTAAATATGCTAAATTAATAGAATTGAGTTATATGATTGTAATGATATGTATATAATGATGCGCAAGATGAAAGTTTAGATTGTAATATGCTTATTCATGTTTGTTTGGCCCTCGTATGATGTTATGTGCATGACTCGTTTGAGTAAATGAAAATGATTAGTAAAGTTATTCAGAATCCATAGATTGCATGTATAAGTACACTTGTTTAAATAGGGTAATCGAAAAATCTGCATAAAATAAACATGAATGTTATCTTGCCTTAAGTGAATGATATGATGGTGATAAAATGACTATAATGATGGAAATTGTATTGTAAGTATATCTGTATGAGAGACGAGTTAGGGACCTTATGATCCCGCCCTTTACCAAAGTGGTGTTTATAAAGAATTTTATGATATCTATGAAATAAGCTCACAAGTGTGAAACCAAAGAGTTCATCTATAGAATGATTATTAATATGGTGAGAGAAGAAATTAACTTTGGTAAATCAACTTATTTAGACATGATGTTGAAAGAATGTGGTAATCACAGTGAACAGATTATGACTGTCTCTCTTGAGGTACCCTAAAGATTCATTTGTTCTCAGAAGTGCTATTGTGATTATCTATCTTCTGATAAATTGTTATTGTACCAGGATGTTTTCTAATCTTGATGTTAGACGAAAGCATTGATAACCAGATTGGTTTATAATCGGTATTGTTCTATTTCTCTCTAGTATTCTGTTATATTCCGTCTGTTGGGATTTTATGAGAAGATGCACATGATGCTATGATTCTATTCCTTTAAATTGATGCTCTGTCCGATATATATATGTGTGGAAAATATATCACCTTTGTTGCATTTTAATTCCAGTGGGTTGAATGATGTTTTCTTCTAGACTCCTTTCTCTGAGGAATTATCAAAATCATCCATATTTCTTAAGAGTTTTATTCTTGGCCTTTCGACATGGCATGCTTTCTCAGATTTTTCTATCTTGGATTTCTTTACTTGCTTTCCCTTGTCATCTGTATTCCATAAATTGTCGATTATGGCTCGCATCTAAAGTATGACCTTCAACTTGTGATATTTATATCAAATATGACAATGCTTCTAATTTGATTGTGGTAACGTGATGATTATAGTATCTGGGTTTCTTTAATTTTTGTGTAAAGAATTGATACCGGCAGAGGTATAAGTGATGAAATTGCTAGTTTCAATTTGTATGGTGGATTTCTTTTCTCAAGTAAGTTAATCAAAGTTAATGCCTTCGATTGGAAATATTTATACTACCTTGGGCTAATGCAATTGAAATGGTCTTTGATTAGCATGACAAGTGAATTTTAAATGGTTGTATGTTAAATCCTTCTATCGATTGGAAGAGAGGATTTCTTGAAATGTCATTTATTGATGATTAAGAACGACTTGGTTGTTCCATTGGTATGGGTTATTGTTAGGAAGATTTAATGAGACATGTATGTCCAAATTATTTTTCTCAAGCCTGAGAATAAGATTTTATTTCTTTTCGGGTAAAAGACAAATAGTCAGAATGAAAAGTGTACATAACTTAGAAGACTTTGATATGATTTAAAACTACTTTGAATGATAAAATTTTCATCTTGTGAAAGTTGAATGGCCTATTACATGTTAGTAAAGCTTTGAATAGACGAGAGCATTATTAACCGAAACCTTTGAACTGCTTCAGTCTGCATTGGGCAGAGACTTCTTGATTTTCAATGATATGTTATTGAATGGTTTATGATGTGTTATAAGATTGAAAGGTAGTGTGATAGCTCAACGTTTCCGATATTATAGACAGATCTAAGTTGTTGATGGTATAGATGACTAGAGTCACTAAAATATGATAATATAATTATTATATCATCTCTAAGAAGAGCATAATGCAGTTACAAGTGTTTGGATAGAAGACCAAGAGCTTATACAGAAAAATTTACAAGAAAAATTATAGGAATAGTTTATTAGCGATCGAGTTTGAAACACGACATTTCTAATCCTTGTGAGTGAATACTTGTCATTTTAACAGAGTTAAAGTTGAATATCAAGTATTATCAGAATTATTTTCGGCAGTGTTGACACTAAAAAGGAAATGAGAAAGAATTACTATGGATTTCATAACTGGATTATCTTCGTCTCTGAAAAAGAAAAATATTACGTGGCTTGTATTAAGTATTTCATGAAATCTACAAATCATGTCGGTATGTACTGAATTCTCGCTCATTAGATTACTGGAATTATGTATCTCTAAGATTGTCGAATTTCTTAAAATGCTAGTCTTTGTTAATTGGTTGAGATCCGGGATTTATATTGTGAATTATTGAGAAAACTAAATGAGGTTCTGAATTTTAATGAAGGCTAGAGGTTCAATTAGCGAATTGTCCGACTGTATAAAATTGTAGAGAGTATAAGGCCATGATAATCGGGCTAGCTATGCCGTTTAAATTCGGAAGGATTCAAATATGTTATGTAGGTATGTGCTATGATAGTATGGATAAGACCTTTGAGTACATAAATTCTCCAATAGAGATCAAGATTCAGTTGATGTGTCGTATAGCGAAGAATTACTCATGACTTTAGTATGAGCAATTAAAGAGCTAAGTATTAAGCATAGCCTAAGTAAAAGTTCTTTCGCAATGATTATGAGATAGTGAAGTTTATGTGAAAACCGAACCACTCTTCTGGTAAGATTTTAGGGGACAAAAATCCCTAAAGGGGAAAAGTTGTAACATCCCGAATTAGGGCCTACTCAGAATAGTGGTTTCGGGACGAAAAATACGATACAGTAAAATTTTTTTTTATTATATTTCTATGGTCTAAAATTATACGAAATGATTTTCTGAAAATTTCATTCGAAAATTTTGACGTTTGGGCACTCAATTTAGTCAAAAGGATAAATAGAAAAAACTGCAAAACTTGAGTTCTAGAAGCTAGAGGTGTTTAATTGCTATGAAATTTTAAATTGTGAGTCCTTATGTGGTAATTAGACCATTAGTTGAGTTGTGGAAAAAAATGGATATGGTTAGGTATGTTTTAAATTGTATTTCATTAAGGGTATTTTAGTAATTTGGCTAATAAAGCCAAAATAACATAAAAAAAAAGATGTCATCTTCTTCATTTTTCATGCCATGGCTGAATTTTACAAAGGGAGACCATAGTTATGGTTTTCCAAACTTTCCAAGCTCCATAGTAAGTCCGTTCTGGCCCCGTTTTTAATGATTTTTACGTTTTTAAAGTCGTTATCACTCGATCTATCTATTTCTACCAATATTTTAAGATATGGTTGAAGTCTAAGGTTTTGAACCATGATAAATATGTGTGTATTTTGATGTTTAATGGTAGATTATGCAAATTTATGGTTAGAGAAACGACTTTTACTAAGTGATTTTCGGTAAAAATGCATAAAAGGACTAAACTGTAAAAGTTATACAATTTGTCATAAAATTGTGAATTAGTGGAAATTGAGGGTTGATGTAGTTATGAAATTTGTTTGGCTAGGCTTAAAGTACAAAGAAATTGAATGAAAATCAATTTACGAACCTAGGGACAAAAGTGTAAATATGACAAAGTTTAGGGGAAAAACGTAATTTTGCCATAGTATGATTTTTAGATCACATTGAGTAATGTGACTAATAAATAGACTAAATGTGATATTATAGATCAAAGAAACGAGGTTCGGACCTAGAACGGGGGAAAAACGAGAAATTGACGGTTAGGTCCCTTTTCGCCATTTTTGGTATCGAGGTAAGTTCCTGTGGTAATAATAATACAACGTTATACTTGAATGTTTGTAACACCCCTATCCCGTATCCGTCGCCAGAATAGATGAAGGGGCATTACCATACTTGAAACTCATATCAGAACAGTAAAAAAAATTTTCTTTTTTTTTTGAGAACATTCCCCTAGATAGATACTAAAGACAGTCAGGGATACAAATTTAAACTTCTATAAGTACACATTCAAAAGATGCCATTTTCGCATGGCTTATATACATTAACCAAAATATTCTTCGGCCACTGGTCTATTCTATACATGCCATAAAATAATTCAAAACATAACAGTAACAAGCAGTGGATAGTGATAGTGTGACTAGTTGCTGACGATCCCCGAGTCTGTAGCTTCCAATGAGATCTATAAAATAGAGGAAACAAAGTAAACGGAGTAAGCATTACAATGCTTAGTAAGTTTTAAGCAGTGTCAACAGATAACAATCAACTTATAACATAGTTGTTCGTATTTTTATTTCACTCTTCCTTCGGGCATACCATCCCTTTACCGAATATGCACATCTTATCATATACAATAGGCAGATAAACTTTCACCTAAAAGTGAGCTCAGGTGACATAGATATATTGTATAATTTTACATAACCTCTCACACTGATCCGATGTCACATAATCATAGGAATAGTCTCATAGATTGCTCACGTATGCATCACATAACTACCTTATGATTTAGTTCAAATCAAGCTCACATATAAACTTGGAGTACAAACCTGTTTAACCTTTCGTATTGAATATATTTATAAGTAATTCTTATTACGAAGTCTTATAGTTTTAAACTCTACTCGGATTATCAGCGTGACCTTTAGCTCAGATGAAATCTCCACACGTGTCAGCGGGTCTTAACCCAGACATAGTCACCACATATAGTCATCTGGTCTTTAATCCCGGGTTTACATCATAGAGTTTCATGTATATTTATTCACATGTTACAACATTCACATCGACTATCATATTTGTAATTTCATTTACCTCATCAAATATCTAATCAAACACACCTTCCGCCGTTTGTCATTTGGCCACAATATATATACACATCTCATACATATCTCACATTAGCCATTTGGCTTTACCACATATCCATCTCATACACATTTCGCATTAGCCATTCGGCTTTACCTCATATCCATCTCATACACATTTCACATTAGCCATTCGGCTTTACCACATATATACACTTCCACGTTCATCACATTGGCCATTCTGCCTTATCACATATATGCATGTTCACATTCATCACATCGGCCATTCTGCCTTATCACACATACGCATGTTCACATTCATCACATTGGCCATTCGGCCTTATCACACATATGCATGTTCACCTTCATCACATTGGCCATTCGGCCTTATCTCATATATGCATGTTCACATTCATCACATTTGCCATTCGGCCTTATCACATATATGCATTTCACATTCATCACATTGGCCATTCGTCCTTGTCACACATATGCATGTTCACATTCATCACATTGGCCATTCGGCCTTATCTCAAATATACACATTCACATTCATCACATAAAATCCTAAATCAAAATATAAATTTTCATGTATTCACATCACAATTATCCAAATATACTTCACATACCATATATACTTTCATGTATACACTTTGTCTTGGCTGAATCTGCATCTATCATTTTCCAATGAATAATTCAATTTCAAGCCATACTATCATTTCATATTCGAATACTTATAAACTTACAATTTCACAAATTTTAATATCAAAGATCCATCTAACACTCATATATCATTTTCTAATAACATAATTTAGAATTCACGCATGGGTTTAATCAATAGCTTATGAGCAACTAAAACAAGTTTTATCCATGTTTATAGCATAACCACAAATTCTCTACAAGTTGTTTTCCTGAGCAACAGTCGTTAAATTATTTGTAACTGGGGGTACGAAATTCCAAATTATGTGCCGTTAATTTTCCATGAAAATAGACTCGTATATACTCTATCCACAAAATTTTAAGAATTTTTGGTTTGGCCAATCAATACCAGATTTTTCTTAAAGTTTCCCCTATTTTACTGCTTGACTACTCTGACTACTCTTCACTAAGAATTTAATTTCTCATTGTACAAAATTCAAAATATGTTTTCGTTTATTTTGTTTGAAACTAGACTCATTAAGGGGTCTAAACATATAATTTTATCTTATAATCATGTTTGTACGATTTATAATGATTTTCCAAATACTGAACAGGGGATTTCGGAGCCGTTCTGACTCTGTCTCACACAACTTTGAAAATCTCATTATCGGCAACCCCTTTACTTACACGATTTCTTTTATACGAAACTAGACGCATCAATCTTTAATTACATAATTTATCCTGCCTTTAACTCAACTCCCACAATTTATGGTGATTTTTCCAAAACACGCTACTACTGCTGTCCCTAGCAGATTTATACAATTTACTCTGTAAAGTTCTCATTCACATATTTAAAACATAATATCATATATGCCGTCATTTAGAAAAGTCATTGACCTTAACGTATATACATAATTCATATTCATCCCGCTCTAAAACTTAAAACTTACAAAGGAATCAAACTCAAATACTTAAGAACTTACCTAGTATCTTTCTGAGTAGTTACGGGTCGGCTATTTCGTCACTTTAGCTTTCACCTTATCTGAAGTTGTCCCTATGTGCTCCTAAGCTTAATTGAGTAAATTAAGTATATCAACTTCATATACTTCACTTAATCAAAGCAAGAAATACAATTATCCTCACTATCTCACACATATACGTTCAGTCAATCATTACTATGTTACAAGTCAAGCCTAGCTTAGGCTAGATCGAACATATATAATCTTTTAACTCAATTTACGAATCAAGACATATTAGTTATCAAAGGTTGACCATGATACACATAGTGAGCTCCATTTTTTTTAACTCACATTCGGCACATAAAAACATACACAACATTTTCCACACAAGCTAGTATTTTAGTAATTAATATGATACAAGTTAAACCAAAAGTTTACAATAAAATTACAAGGTACATACATAGGGCCCATATACATGTTTATTTTAAAACACCACCCTTTAAACCCTCTAGCTGTACTTACAAAAGACTCTCATAACTAAAATCCATAAGTAAGTCATCCAATTCCACCATTTCAATAAGTATTTTATACCAAATCTAATAACTAAATGTTATTAATGAGATTCATACCAAGACCGAATATTCATTAACAACCAAAGCATATATTCAACAATTTAACAATGTGTTTAACCTCCATGGCCGAATAGATCCTTTCTATTCATTTAACTACCATAAATTTAAAGTATTTAAATCAAGTTCATGAGTTTCAAATTTCATTACTTCAACCATTCAAAGCCTATCTAATTTCTCAAATAGATTTCTAATACAAGAATTAAGCCAACCTACTAACCCTAACACCCACTACTTATGTACAAAAATTTATCCACCCTAGCCTATAGTTCATTCGGCCATTCTTCTCTCAACCAAACAAAATTTCATAGCAAACTCCTATGACCGAGCACACACATATACTTACATCCCAATACTCATAATATTCAAAATTCACATTTTAATAAATTATCTTAAACAATGCCGAATCCTTAAGTGATTAAACATCAAATTTTACTCAATTCAAAACATATAAACAACATTTATTCATGACATCAAGCATCTTTATTTCGGCTATTACTAGTATAAGCATTAACCATTCATGTTTTTAGAAAGACCAATCTCTTTCCTCAACACATTCATCATCAAAATTCAAATAAAACAATCAAAATTCCTTCCTTTATAACCATAACCGAATGCTCCATTCACCCATCAATATTGAAAATTTTAGCATGGGCTAAGCAAGAACCATGATAATTTACCTAAAACAAGTAAACATATCACAAATTTAACACAATATACTAACCTCCCTAAAGATGCAAGTGACCGAAATTCCTCCCCTCCTTTCTTTCTTCTATTCGGCCAAGTTGAACAAAGAGAGAACTTTGTTTTCATCACCAAATTTCCTTATTTTTATTTAAAGTATAAAACCATTTAACTAAGATTAATACATATTTTAATATGAGTCCATCATCTTGGCCGGCCACTACTAGCAAAAGGGGTTATTTGACATGCAAGTCCAAGCATTTTTATAACATGCATTAATAAATTACTTCAACATTTGCCTAACACATTTCTTAAATTTTCTCACATAAGTCCTATTTAATAATTTCGCATACAAATGATAAAATTAAAGTATGAAACTTCCACACATTCATATTCACATATAATAAGCATCGAATATGGCTGTTAATTATTTTTATGACTCGGTTTCGTGGTCCCGAAACCACTTTTCGACTAGGGTCAAATTAGGGGTGTCACAACTCTCCCCCCTTTAGGGATTTTCGTCCCCTAAAATTTCTACCGATGCATAGTTTAGGATAACTTCCTCTTATTGAATTATATCCATATAAACATTAGCTCATCAATAGCAATTGTAATTCATTACTGATTTCGCATCGATCTATAAAATCATTTTCTTATCTTCCAACAAATACATAAACATTTCTACAAGTATGCACATATATCTCATTTTCTTGATTTCATAAGCAATAATCACTTAATTTAATTTACAAATGCATTTCAAACACATATTAAGCACATATTAACATGTATAATTCACATCATCAACCCACATATTTGTAACCCACATTTTCATTCATGTATAAGCTGTAACCTGACCGAAAGTACACATATACTCAAACATCCCAATAAATATCCTTTATAACTCCATCATATCTCACTATTCAACTTAACCTATTTCCAACAGAAAATCAACTTCCACATACCTGAACATTGAATTCATTTAGCACATTCAATCACCGTTAACGATACCCGTATACAATCGATTTGGCATAAAGCCTCATATAGTATACCGGCATGGGATTTATTTTAGCACATAACCCATATATCCAAAATTATCAGCATTCATCAAAAATTCTTACAGACTTTCAAATGTCGAACTTAATCGAAATAATTTCTTGAACATGATTAACAAAAATAAGGGTCATTTAGCAATAGCACATATGACTTCATATACCAAGCATCCCCTAAACTAAATCCATAACACATTTATAACATGAATTCATTTCTTAACAACATATCCACCATCTTAAATCAATGCCTTCGTTCCATACGAGGTCTTACATGAATCTTGTTTTACTCGCTTAATGTCTACTGACCGATCTCGCACGCATAGTGCTCGGTTGAAGAACTTGCACTCTCAGTGCCTCTAATCATTTGCATACATACTGCCCCTATTCATTTGTTGTTACACATTGAAATGACTTAACCAAGTCTATAAACATCATGTATGTACGCTTTTAAACATATCCTTTCATTTAACTTTGAAATCGTATAGTAATGAACACTTAAACTTAGTTCAAATTACCAGCACGAAGCCTACTAAGCACGAAGGCCCGAATACACATCACCAGCATGAATGCTCTTCGGGACTTAGCCCGGATATAACACCAGTGCGAATGCTCTTTGGGACTTAACCCTGATATAACTCCAGCACGAATGCTCTTCGAGACTTAGCCCGGATATAACTCCAGCACGAATACTCTTCGAGACTTAGCCCGGATATATCACCAGCACGTATGCTCTTCAGGACTTAGCCCGGATATAACTCCAGCACGAATGCTCTTCGAGACTTAGCCCGGATATATCACCAGCGCGTATGCTCTTCGGGACTTAGCCCGGATATAACACCAGCACGTATGCTCTTCGGGACTTAGCCCGGATATAACACCAGCACGTATGCTCTTTGGGACTTAGCCCGGATCATATATAACTCTCAATTCTCATGTACATATACATATATAACAATACACATTAGTATATCATTTACATTACTTGAATACAAACACAACATGCTTATCAACCATTCAACTTTCAGTTCTATAGCCACATACAAAGATCTCATTTATAGTCATAACACTCTTTCAAAATTGCATCACTTATACCCTTATAATTCAATCCAAATCAAAATTCAAATACGAGTACATGATACGCACCTGATCAACTTAATAATTTAAGCATATCCAAGTGAAATTAAATCGCAAATTCTCATAGTCAAAAGCTTGCTACAGCTCGATCGGGATCAAGATTCATTACAATACAACAAACACATTTTAATAGTTAAAAATCATCACACTATCATTTTATCACTTTATGGCATGTATAAATAGACTCACGCGTGCTACGTTAGTCCTAGAATCGACTAAATCGTGGCTCTGATACCAAATAAAATGTAAGACCCCTATCCCGTATCCGTCGCCAGAATAGGTGAAGGGGCATTACCAGACTTGAAACTCATATCAGAACAGTAAAATTTTTTTTTTTTGAGAACATTCCTTTAGATAGATACTAAAGACAGTCAGGGATACAAATTTAAACTTCTATAAGTACACATTCAAAAGATGCCATTTTCGCATGGCTTATATACATTAACCAAAATATTCTTCGGCCACTGGTCTATTCTATACATGCCATAAAATAATTCAAAACATAACAGTAACAAGCAGTGGATAGTGATAGTGTGACTAGTTGCTGACGATCCCCGAGTCTGTAGCTTCCAAATGAGATCTATAAAATAGAGGAAACAGAGTAAACGGAGTAAGCATTACAATGCTTAGTAAGTTTTAAGCAGTGTCAACAGATAACAATCAACTTATAACATAGTTTTTCGTATTTTTATTTCACTCTTCCTTCGGGCATACTATCCCTTTACCGAATATGCACATCTCATCATATACAATTGGTAGATAAACTTTCACATAAAAGTGAGCTCAGGTGACATAGATATATTGTATAATTTTACATAACCTCTCACACTGATCCGATGTCACATAATCATAGGAATAGTCTCATAGATTGCTTACGTATGCATCACATAACTACCTTATGATTTAGTTCAAATCAAGCTCACATATAAACTTGGAGTACATACCTATTTAACCTTTCGTATTGAATATATTTATAAGTAATTCTTATTGCGAAGTCTTATAGTTTTAAACTCTACTCGGATTATCAGCGAGACCTTTACCTTAGATGAAATCTCCACACGAGTCAGCGGGTCTTAACCCAGACATAGTCACCACATATGGTCATCTGGTCTTTAATCCCGGGTTTACATCATAGAGTTTCATGCATATTTATTCACATGTTACAACATTCACATCGACTATCATATTTGTAATTTCATTTACCTCATCAAATATCTAATAAAACACACCTTCCGTCGTTTGTCATTTGGCCACAATATATATACACATCTCATACATATCTCACATTAGCCATTTGGCTTTACCACATATCCATCTCATACACGTTTCGCATTAGCCATTCGGCTTTACCTCATATCCATCTCATACACATTTCGCATTAGCCATTCGGCTTTACCTCATATCCATCTCATACACATTTCGCATTAGCCATTCGACTTTTCCCCATATATACACTTCCACGTTCATCACATTGGCCATTCTGCCTTATCACATATATGCATGTTCACATTCATCACATTGGCCATTCAGCCTTATCACATATATGCATGTTCACATTCATCACATTGGTCATTCGGCCTTATCACACATACGCATGTTCACATTCATCACATTGGCCATTCGGCCTTATCACACATATGCATGTTCACCTTCATCACATTGGCCATTCGGCCTTATCTCATATATGCATGTTCACATTCACCACATTTGCCATTCGGCCTTATCACATATATGCATGTTCACATTCATGACATTGGCCATTCGTCCTTGTCACACATATGCATGTTCACATTCATCACATTGGTCATTCGGCCTTATCTCATATATACACATTCACATTCATCACATAAAATCCTAAATCAAAATATAAATTTTCATGTATTCACATCACAATTATCCAAATATACTTCACATACCATATATACTTTCATGTATACACTTTGTCTTGGCTGAATCTACATCTATCATTTTCCAATGAATAATTCAATTTCAAGCCATACTATCATTTCATATTCGAATACTTATAAACTTACAATTTCACAAATTTTAATATCAAAGATCCATCTAACACTCATATATCATTTTCTAATAACACAATTTAGAGTTCACGCATGGGTTTAATCAATAGCTTATAAGCAACTAAAACAAGTTTTATCCATGTTTACAACATAACCACAAATTCTTTACAAGCTATTTTCCTGAGCAACAGTCGTTAAATTATTTGTAACTGGGGGTACGAAATTCCAAATTATGTGCCGTTAATTTTCCATGAAAATAGACTCGTATATCCTCTATCCACAAAATTTTCAGAATTTTTGGTTTGGCCAATCAATACCAGATTTTTCTTAAAGTTTCCCCTATTTTACTGCTTGACTACTCTGACTACTCTTCACTAAGAATTTAATTTCTCATTGTACAGAATTCAAAATATGTTTTCGTTTATTTTGTTTGAAACTAGACTCATTAAGGAGTCTAAACATATAATTTTATCTTATAATCATTTTTGTACGATTTATAATGATTTTCCAAATACTGAACAGGGGATTTCGGAGCCGTTCTGACTCTGTCTCACACAACTTTGAAAATCTCATTATCGGCAACCCCTTTACTTACACGATTTCTTTTATACAAAACTAGACGCATCAAGCTTTATTTACATAATCTATCCTGCCTTTAACTCGACTCCCACAATTTATGGTGATTTTTCCAAAACATGCTACTACAGCTGTCCCTAGCAAATTTATCCAATTTACTCTGTAAAGTTCTCATTCACATATTTAAAACATAATATCATATATGCCGTCATTTAGAAAAGTCATTGACCTTAACGTATATACATAATTCATATTCATCCCGTTCTAAAACTTAAAACTTACAAAGGAATCAAACTCAAATACTTAAGAAATTACCTGGTATCTTTCTGAGTAGTTACAGGTCGACTATTTCGTCACTTTAGCTTTCACCTTATCTGAAGTTGTCCCTATGTGCTCTTAAGCTTAATTGAGTAAATTAAGTATATCAACTTCATATACTTCACTTAATCAAAGCAAGAAATACAATTATCCTCACTATCTAACACATATACATTCAGTCAATCATTACTATGTTACAAGTCAAGCCTAGCTTAGGCTAGATCGAACATATATAATCTTTTAACTCAATTTACGAATCAAGACATATTAGTTATCAAAGGTTGACCATGATACACATAGTGAGCTCCATTTTTTTTAACTCACATTCGGCACATAAAAACATACACAAAATTTTCAACACAAGCTAGTATTTTAGTAATTAATATGATACAAGTTAAACCAAAAGTTTACAATAAAATTACAAGGTACATACATAGGGCCCATATAAATGTTTATTTTAAAACACCACCCTTTAAACCCTCTAGCTCTACTTACAAAAGACTCTCATAACTAAAATCCATAAGTAAGTCATCCAATCCCACCATTTCAATAATTATTTTATACCAAATCTGATAACTAAATGTTATTAATGAGATTCATACCAAGACCGAATATTCATTAACAACCAAAGCATATATTCAACAATTTAACAATGTGTTTAACCTCCATGGCCGAATAGATCCTTTCTATTCCATTTAACTACCATAAATTTAAAGTATTTAAATCAAGTTCATGAGTTTCAAATTTCATTACTTCAACCATTCAAAGCCTATCTAATTTCTCAAATAGATTTCTAATACAAGAATAAAGCCAACCTACTAACCTTAACACCCACTACTTATGTACAAAAATTTATCCACCCTAGCCTATAGTTCATTCGGCCATTCTTCTCTCAACCAAACAAAATTTCATAGCAAACTCCTATGACCGAGCACACACATATACTTACATCCCAATACTCATAATATTCAAAATTCACATTTTAATAAATTATCTTAAACAATGCCGAATCCTTAAGTGATTAAACATCAAATTTTACTCAATTCAAAACATATAAACAACATTTATTCATGACATCAAGCATCTTTATTTCAGCTATTACTAGTATAAGCATTAACCATTCATGTTTTTAGAAAGACCAATTTCTTTCCTCAACACATTCATCATCAAAATTCAAATAAAACAATCAAAATTCCTTCCTTTATAACCATAACCGAATGCTCCATTCACCCATCATTATTGAAAATTTTAGCATGGGCTAAGCAAGAACCATGATAATTTACCTAAAACAAGTAAACATTTCACAAATTTAACACAATATACTAACCTCCCTAAAGATTCAAGTGACCGAAATTCCTCCCCTCCTTTCTTTCTTCTATTCGGCCAAGTTGAACAAAGAGAGAACTTTGTTTTCATCACCAAATTTCCTTATTTTTATTTAAAGTATAAAACCATTTAACTAAAATTAATACATATTTTAATATGAGTCCATCATCTTGGCCGGCCACTACTAGCAAAAGGGGTTATTTGACATGCAAGTCCAAGCATTTTTATAACATGCATTAATAAATTACTTCAACATTTGCCTAACACATTTATTAAATTTTCTCACATAAGTCCTATTTAATAATTTCGCATACAAATGATAAAATTAAAGTATGAAACTTCCACACATTCATATTCACATATAATAAGCATCGAATATGACTGTTAATTATTTTTATGACTCAGTTTCGTGGTCCCGAAACCACTTTCCGACTAGGGTCAAATTAAAGGTGTCACAATGTTAATGCTTGATATTACATGAATTGTAAGTACATGTGTAAAGAATGTGACAATGTAATATATTTTGATGTGTTAACATTATGTGATAAATGTTTCATCATTATTATGTATGATATGCCAAATGGTAACTTTGTAAGTATGAATGATATTGCTCGTTATCCACGACGTTACGAGCAAGTACAATGGAGATGTTATGTACATGTGAGAAAAAAAATTCAGTTTGAACTTTAGGAACTGTTTAGGATACAAGTGACATGTCACTAGGAATTAAGAAATCTCAACTCATTTAGTTGGTCTGGGTTCGTGATATGTATATGGCATCCGAGCTCGTTGAGTTGGTCCGAGTTGATAATGGATGTGATATATGTAATTGGGTTCTGGGAAATGGTCTGTAAGTCCTACCGGTGGCTAGGTAATCCTTGAGTGGGTCAGATACCTGACAGCTTGTGTGAGTAGCCCGTGTAGTTACACCTTGACTGATAGCTTTTATGAGCAGGCCCGTGAGTAGCTCCATGGCGAGCGTTACATGTTATGAGGTAGCTTAGGTTGCGTATGTATATATGGCACTTATGTGCTCGTTTTTTTACGTATCCAATAGTATTTCGAGTGTTCAATGGGTAATACAATGGATAAGGTGATGATAGTCCCAAAAGGGTATGTCAAAGACACGATTAAATATGTGAAAAATGTTGAACGGGTATAGGTATGTACACTAAGCTTATGGTTATTGAGACTTTGAAATGTTGAGACCTCGATAAGCTAAGATACATGAATTATGATTATGAATTTTGTTGCAATATCATGCTAACTTACATTTCTAATTGAATATGGAATCCATGAATGTTGAGTTCATGATTAGTTGAAAATGAACTTAAGATAGTTATCATCATATTGTACTAAAATAGTTCTGGACAACAGCAGTAGTCTACTTTGAAAATCCACCATAACTTGTGAAAATCAAATTAGAGACTGAATAAGATATGAAATTAAATCTTATTGAGTCTAGTTTCACATAGAGGAAATGTTGTAAGCAAAATAGTTTCATATTGTGATATAATTTAATTTTTGTGGGATAGGGTCAGAGTGATTTTGGGCTCCCCTATCTTAACTTTGGAAAATCACTAAAACATTGTAAAAGAATAATTATGGATTAAAACTAATATGACTAAGTTATTAATAAGTATACTTTCAAGAGAAATAGACGGGAACATCATCCGGATCCCGTACTATGAGATAATTAATTTTTAGTAAAGAAAGGTCGAAGTTGTCAAACAGCAGAACAGGGGTAATATTAAAGAATAAAATATACTTATTAGCTAGACCAAAATTTCTAAAAAATTTATGGTAAGAATATATGTGAGTCTAGTTTTAGGAAAAATTAGCAGATCTTAATTTGGAGTTTCTTATCTCTAGATGTAAATAATTTAGTAACTATGAATCGAGAAAATAGCTTGACCAGAACATAAGTAAATGTGTAATTATAATTGTATTATCTTAAGAAGCTTGTTGACATATTACTTATCATTTTCATATGGACTTACTAAGCTATAAAGCTTACTCCCTCCTTTCCATTTCTTTAGTGTTGTCAGGTTAGCTTGGGGTTAGAGGCAGCATCACACTATCAAATTATCAATTTGGGGTGTTAAGAAACCTTTAAGTGTTTTCAAGTGACTGGCAAGTATAGAGACATAGCCTTTTGATATATGTGTTCCATGATTTGGCCAAGTGTATTGGCTTATAATTATTCAATTGTATATAGCCATGATATGTGGCTTATATTGATTATTGCATTGTAACCCCATTATCTGTGCATGCACATGCTTAAAAGTTTCATGTGATGTGAGTATGTGACTTGATGTGGTTTGCAATGTCTTAAACAAGCATGTTATTCTACGCATGTGAAATATGTTGGTATGGTATAAAGTTATGAGTTAGCCTTGAATATGAATTTTGATGATTAAGTTGAAATCTTTTGGTATGATGGCAACCATGATATAAAAGTATAAGTGATATCATAATAGAAAAGGCCAAATGAGTGTGTAAAACACATGAATCATGACATGCAAATGCTATGTTTGTGGCCTAAATGAAGTTGTTTAATCGTTAAATGGAGGCCATGTTATATGTCCTTGATGTTGTATAAATGTGTGAGGGTTTATGGTAAGGCTTGGAAAATAGCCTAAGTGTTGGCCACACGGGCAGAGACACGGCCGCGTGTCTCAACCGTGTGGGGAACATGACCTTAACACATGGGCGTGTGACTTGGTCGGTGACCCTATTTCATTGTTGACATCATAAACAGAGACTTACACGGGCTGAGGACACAGGTGTGTCCCAAGCCACACAGGCATGTGACTCTCTAAATATGGAAAATTCCCTTAGTGTTGTAAAATTTTCGGAAGTTCTCAGTTTAGTCCTGAACCACCCCGATGTATGTTTTGGACCTCGTAGGCTCGTATAAGGGATGATATGCATTTGTTTGAATGTTTTTAAATTGGTTGAAATTTTATGGCCCGGTTTTACATGAATGTGTATGTTTTAGTCCAGTAATGCCTCTTATCCTATCCAGGTGTCAGACACGGTATGGGGTGTTACAACAAAATCACCAACAAATTTAGAAATTAGGGTACAGGCTAGCTAGAACAGAAGCAACGATCACAAAAACATAGAAATCATCAAAAACCTAGTCAAAACTGTACCTTAATCAAGCTTTTAAGTTGGCAAACCCTAAAATGAATTTTATGCTTTCTCCTTCCATTATAATCGGCAAAAGATGAATGAAAATTGACTTCATTTTGGTTTTTGTTTTGATTAATATAAACTTAATAATCAATTGCCAATTTTACCCTTAATGAAAACATTGTAAAATAACCTAATACAAGCCCATTTATGACAATTTCCACTTCCAATGGTCAAATTACAACATAAGGACCTTTCATTTAATAAGCCATGACAATTAAGCACATTTAATAAGTGGAATGCAACTTTTGCATTTTACGTGATTATGTCCTTTTCTCAAATTAAGCATCTAAACGATAAAATTAACTCACGAAATTTTCACACATACATATTCACATGTTGTAAACACATAAAATAATATTAAAATAATTTTACGATCTCGGATTTGTGATTCCGAAATCACTATTCCAATTTAACTAAAAACTGGACTGTTACAACACTAATAACATTTAATAATATATATGAGAAAATTCTTAGTTTCTTCTCTAATTGCATATTTAATGGGACATTGGAAACCCTCATGATCTTTTGAACTACACCAACAATATTTCACGATAGGTGAGAAATCAATCGTACTCCTCCTTTCATTTGGCCGTCTCCCCTTGAATTGAAAACTAATTTATGGCAACCTTTCCCATCACAATAAGTCTCCTGATCATTATTTCCATGAAATTGTAGAACTGAGAACATTGATTTAGCTAAATAATGCTGCTAGGGTCATTATTAACCAAAGTCTCGTCATTTGCATAAGGGACACATTAGACATTATTTGCATAAAGACGAGGTTGGTCAACTTCATTTTCTCAATTACGATTTTGACACTCAATTTGGGTTCTTAGATGAGCCAGTTTTTTGTTGATTGTGTCTAGAATAGTGTCTTGTTGATCTTGAACATCTTGAGCCTGTAGATCTTTTTGCAACTTTGCAAACTTTTTGAATTTATCATTGACATGAAAAAGGCCTTGTTGAAGCTCTATCGCGAAACCAGCAAGGTTCTTTATGGTAACTGGTGGCTTATCACTTGGATTATAACTCCCTTTGCTACTATAAATATCACGAGTCATTGTGAAAGCTTGAAAAGAACACAACACTCAAAAAGAAAAACATTAAGCAAACCTCACCATTATGCACTTAGAAATAAAATTAAATTCTCAATGAGATAATAATTGATCTTGTGAGTCTTTCAAAAGTGCTTATATCAACTAATCAGAATGTATTAAAGTCAAACTAGCAAAACAAACCAAGTAGCATTGGAAAACCAAAATCCACTCGACGCCAAAGAATTGTGTTGAATGGAGGAAGGAATGTGCAACTTGCTTAAACTTACTAACAAAAGAAATTATAAAGTATTAGAATGCATAAAATAACAATAAAAAACAAAAAAAATGAATACCTAATGCTCCGAGTCAATGAAAACTCCTGAAACTCGAAAACCCGAAAAATTGTAGAGCAACTTGACAAACTTCGTTCACGGTGTTCCTGATTTCTAAAAATCATGAAATTTAAACTGAAAAGTTTTGGCATTAAATGCAACCCATAGACTATATTTTTTTCATTTTTTATTTTTCTCACAATTTCTATTTTTCCCTATTTTTCTTAATCACTTTTTTTATGAGAAATATTTTTTTAATATTCTAAGAGAGTGCCAAGAATCAGTATGTAAAATTTCATATTGATTGAAAAATGCTTACCAGCTAAAAATTATTTTTCAAAAGAAATTATGGGTAACAAACAGTTTTAAGGTTGTTTGCTAGAAATTGATTTATAAGAACACAAAGCACACCTAAAACACCCAAGAAACTGATACCAAATTATATGGATGAGAGTGGAAGATGATCGTAAGTTTTTCAAGTCGTAGATTTGACTTAGGGCTCTAAACGATTGGAAAGAAACTTAGATTTTGACATAACCTGAAACACAAATAAATTGTAATATTGTAACACCACAAACCCGGCCTAGACGTTACGGCCGAATCCGGTCTGTCACATTACCTACCACTAACCAAGTTACCTAGTTTACTAAAGTTTGGGTGAGCTTTGCAAAAACCATTACTGAAGTTTTAAGAGAAATGTTCCGATTCACTAGTGTGAGTCCTATCCGTTATCGATTGTTAAGGGTTTAGAAAAATGTGACTTCTGTTGCACCTTGAAAAGTTTCGTTTTGAAGACGTTTGATTGTCATGTCAGTTTGAAACAAGTAATTTTTGATAAACCCAGAGTTAACCAATTTCAAGGAATCAATTTAAGTGATGTGAATCTCAAGTCGAAAACGATATAAGTAATTTTAAAAACCCAAAATAAAAATAATAGAACGGTCTTATTACAACTTTAACCAAAATAGAAATAATCAAAAATAAATGCAAAATTTAAAAGGAAGCTACTTGAAACTTATTTAAAACCAGAAATTTAATCTTCGTGGCCACTCTGAATCCCGCCCAGCTCCAAGTCCCCCAGCTAGGGCTCACCTACAAGGATGGAAGAGAAAGGGGGTGAGTTTGGAAAACTCGCTGTATATGGAAAACTCATCCAAAGCCAAGCTAGCTCAAGCCCGTTGGGCCTAAGCCCTATTCAGATAACCGCAGGTACTGGGCCGAAGCCTTTTTCAGAATATGATAAACTGGGCCTTAGCCCCTTTTCAGATAACAGTATGGCCCATAGGCACATTCCAGAATAGAACAAACATATTCGTGTATGCAAGCCCAACCAAGCCTATAACGAACCGCTACACTCCACCCATACCAGCCCTCCACTTCATGTGGGGAATAGCTCAACCCACCCAGCCCTACACTCCACAGTTGCAGCATAGCTGCTCAGATATCAGTAAGTTGAGGCAAAGCCTCCAGTACGTGGTCAAGCCACTTTCAGTACTTCCTCCATCAATAACCTAGTCCCATGCATCAGATAATGATAACATGGCATGCAGTAAATAGTAACAGTCAAACATGCATTCAGGTCAACCTTAACCCTATGGTATATCAGTAATTTTGCTCCTAGGGGTAAAACTGTAAACTTTCCACCTATAAAGGTATTTCAGTACTTTTATCAGTTTTAAGGGTTCTCATGAATGTTACGGTCCTTACTAGCCCAATTTTCATCGTAGTAACTTATTTATCTCAATTTCACAATTTTAGCCATTGGGCCCTAAAACCCCTAATGGGCCCTACAGTGTCCATTAGCATTTTAAGCTCATTTAATTCAAGTTTTATGACCAGTTTATCGGTTTAAGCAGTTTTGATTCTACAGTCTAACAAAACATACTTATTGCATTTTTTTATATTATAAATATTTTTATTATTTATTTATTTATTAACCCGTATGAGCCCGTAAGCCAATTGGGCCCATTTTTAGCCATCGAGGCCCAATTATCAAAGTGCACGAAATTTCACACACGACTAACTTACCACTTTGCGATTTCAGATCTAATGATTTCTAAACGTCTTGTGAGCACTCGCACACTCACAAGCCCACGAAATGCTGGAATTTTGGCATTTCGGCTTTTGCCGAATTGAACTATGAGAGGGTGTTCGATACACACCTATTTCGCGACGATTGCTACTGAGATCCCTTACGATGTACTACAATTGATTACCACAATTCTTAGATTGCAGCCCACAACAACCAATCCCAATATCCAGCAACTCATATTTGAACCATGCCCCTAAAGCCTTTAGAATCTTACCTTTTTGCCGAAAACCAATGACTAGATGTAAGTCTAGTTGTTCCAAAGATCCAAGCCTCCGATCAAACCTCTAGAAGACACTAATCACCAAAAGAAATCATCGGTTAAAGACCTTTAAAGCCCTATGCCCAAATCAACAGCCTCCCTAGATTTCAGGGACTTCGGCTTTTCTAAATTGTAAAATAAGACTAGATCTGAGGTGATGAGCACTTACCACTTATTCCTCTTTGATTTCTACGCAGATCTGATACAGATCTATCCTCTAAACGATAGTAGAACTCGAATCTAGAAGATCTGAAGTTTCGACTATAAGTCTCTAAATCTATGGTATTTCGGCTTTTTAAGTGATGAAGAAGATGACGATTTGAGGCTATAACTTTGAAGTAATGTTGCCGACAGATACTAAGGGTTTAGAGAAGATTAAAGTTGATCAAAAAGAAAAAAAATAACCGAAGGATTTTGGATTGGAGAAATCGGCACAATAAGTGAGTTTTCAGAATTTCGGCTTTTATGGCAATCAACTATGGAGATTTTATGGAGGATGGGATTGACAGAGGAGGTGAGTAAGGTGATCAGAAGGTTTTGGCTAGAAGAAAAAGCAAAAAGGAAGAAAGAAAATGAAGGAAAAAGAGAGGAAGAAGAAATCGGCACCAAGGAGAAGGAATTTGCGTTTTCGGTTTTTTGTAAGAACTCAGAAAGGCTGAATAGCAGTGAAAGCTTTCAGGTGGCTAACCCTAATTCTCCAAGACAAAAAAAGAAAAGAACCTAACCCTAATATCAACTAAAACAATTGGCCCAACCTCCCTAAGGCCCTTGCCGAAATTCACTTAAGTGATCACATGCCCGGCACGTGCCTAAAATTAAAAAGTAACCATATGCCTACCTTGCAACTTGAACCCTGGAGCTTTAATTCCTTCCCAGAAGCCATTTTTTTGGAACTTAGTGGCACCACCTTGCCACTTTACCAAGGCCTTATTTGTGTCATAATTTTCGAAGTTCTTCTTAAAAGTCTACTTAACCAAGTCTCCTATTCACTTAAAATCCAACCTTGATATTTTACCGTGTTTAACTTAGGCTTGGGCCTTCTAAAGGCCCACTAACACACTTAAACACAATTCCAATACTCAGAACGCCAAAATTTCAAAATTTACCAAAAATCATAGAAACCCGAAAAATCCCAAAAATCAGGGTGTTACAACTCTACCCCTCTTAAAGAAATTTCGACCTCGAAATTTACCTGATCCAAATAATTGAGGTTATTGTTGAAGCATAGTCTCTTCTGACTCCCAAGTAGCCTATTCCCTTCCATGATTACGCCAAAGTACTTTCACCAATGGAACCAACTTCCTTCTTAAAACTTTAACCTCTTGATCTAAAATTTGCACGGGTTCCTCCTCAAAGGTCAAATCAGTCTTTACTTCAATCTCCTCCACTGGCACAACATGTGAAGGATCCGATCGATATCGCCTCAACATGGACAAATGAAAGACGTCATGGATTTTGTCCAACTCCAGTGGCAACTCTAACTGATATGCTACTGGCCCTACCCGTTTAAGAACCCGATAAGGCCCTATAAACCGCAGACTCAGTTTACCTTTCTTGCCGAACCTCAAGATCTTCTTCCAAGGTGAAACCTTCAAGAAAATCATATCCCCAACAGCGAACTCAATCTCTTTACGCTTTAGATCTGCATATGACTTCTATCATCAGATCTGCATACGAACTCAATCTCTTATCAACTTAACCTTACTTTTAGTATCTGCCACTAATTCCGGTCCAAGCACTTGTCGTTCACCCAACTTTGTCCAACACGTAGGCGTACGACATCTTCGCCCATAAAGTGCCTCATATGGAGCCATCTGAATACTTGCTTGGTAGCTGTTGTTGTACGCAAACTCTGCCAATGGCAAGTAGTCCTCCCAACTACCACGAAAATCGATGATACAACCTCTTAACATATCCTCCAAAACTTGAATAACCCATTTCGCCTGTTCATCTGTCTAATGGTGAAAAGTAGTACTAAAATCCAATCGTGTACCCAACACCTCCTGCAACTTCTGCCAGAACCGAAATGTAAACCTAGGGTCTCGATCAGAAATAATCGACACTAGCACCCCATGCAGTCGCACTATCTCCGCCACATACAACTTGGCTAACTTTTGCAGTGAGTAATCAGTACGAACAGGTATGAAATGGGTAGATTTCGTTAACCTATCCACAATTACCCACACAGAATCTTTCTTGGTGGGTGTCAAAGGTAGCCCACTCATGAAGTCCATAGTTACTCTCTCCCACTTCCATAGTGGAATTTTCACCGGCTACAGTAATCCAGAAGGCAATTGGTGCTCGGCCTTAACTTACTGGCACGTCAGACATTTCCCAACCAATTCAGTCACCTCTTGTTTTAGTCCAGGCCACCAGTACACCTCTTGCAGGTCTCGATATAACTTATTTCCTCCAGGATGCATAGCACAAGGTCCACCATGAGCCTCTTTTAGAATTGACCGCCTCAATTCAGGGTCTTTCGGAATACAAACTCTTCCACGAAAGCACAGAACTCCGTCAGTATTCAGTCCAAAATCCTCATTCTCACCATTCTTAACTTGCCGAAACTGAAGAACTAACGAATCCTCCTTCAACTATTTTTCTTTAATTTGTTCAGTCCAAGTAGGCCTCACTTGCAATTCTGCCGATAGACTTCCATCGTCGAACAGACTCAAACGTGCAAACAAGGCTCTTAAATTAGCAACAACCCTTCGACTCAAAGCATCAGCCACCACATTAGCCTTCTTGGGTGGTACTCAATCGAACAGTCGTAATCCTTAAGCAACTCTATCCATCTTCGTTGCCTAAGGTTTAACTCCTTCTGAGTCAACAGATACTTTAGGCTCTTATGATCTATGTATATAATACACTTTTCTCCATATAAGTAATGTCTCCAGATTTTCAACGCGAAGATCACTGCTGCTAACTCTAAATTGTGCATAGGGTAGTTCGCTTCATGAGGCTTAAGTTGTTGCGAAGCATAAGCGACCACCTTACCCTCTTGCATCAGTACGCATCCTAACCCCAAATGCGACACATCGCTATACACAGTGAAGTCCTTCCCAGACTCTGGTTGAATCAACACTGGTGCCTTAGTCAATACCTTTTTCAACTGGTCAAAAGCTTTCTGCTGTTTTTCAGTCCAGACAAATGCTACTCCTTTCCTTAACAGTTTCATCAATGGTGCAGCAATTAGAGAAAATCCCTCTACAAACCTTCTCTAATATCTTGCCAGACCCAGAAAACTTCAAATTTTCGATGCTGACTTCAGTGGTTTCCATTCCAAAACTGCCTCAATTTTTCAAGGATCCACTCTAATTCCTTCGACAGAAACCACATGACCTAGAAAAGTCACTTCTCGCAACCAGAATTCACACTTACTAAACTTTGCATAAAGTTGCTTCTCTTTCAACACTTGCTGCACAATACGTAGATGCTCATCATGCTTCTCCTCAGTTTCTGAATATACCAGAATATCATCGATAAAAATGACCACGAATCGGTCCAAGTAAGGTTCGAATACTCGATTCATTAGATCCATAAAAGCTGTAGGTGCGTTCGTCAACCCAAATGGCATAACCAGAAACTCGTAATGACCATATCGAGTTCTAAATGCTGTCTTATGAATATCCACTTCCTTTACCCTCAGCTGATGGTATCCAGATCGAAGGTCAATCTTGGGAAATATTGAAGCTCCTCTAAGTTGGTCAAATAGATCGTCAATTCTAGGCAGTGGGTATTTGTTCTTTATCGTCAGTTTGTTCAACTGGCGATAATCGATGCACATACGCATCGTCCCGTCCTTTTTCTTCACAAACAGGATCGGTGCTCTCCATGGAGACACACTCGGTCTAATGAAGCCTCTATCCAACAACTCTTGGATTTGTTCCAGGCAACAAATCGTTTCCAAACTTGACTTCTCGATTCGGAGGTAATCAAGGAAGCTCTTCTGGGAAAACATCTCAGAATTCTCTAACAGTTCTAACTATCTCCATAGTTAGATCCTCAATTTCAGCTTGCCTTACAAAAGCCAAATATGGCTCGCATCCCTTACGCATCAGTTTCTCAGCCCCCAAAGCTGAGACTACATTGGACAAGTAATCTCTTCGTTTTCCAATAATCATTACCTCTTTATCCTCGACAGTCCTTAACACCATCCTCTTAGCTGCACAATCCAGAGTTTCCCTAAGCTTGGTCAACCAGTCCATCCCTAGGATCAAATCGAATTCTCCGAATGGTAACTCCATCAAGTCTCCACAGAAAATCCTACCTTGAGTCTCTAAAGACACCTCCCTAAAGAGTTTCTCTACCTTAATCAAGTGACCTAAAGGACTTATCATAGTGACCCCACAAACAGTCTCCTCAAAGTGTACACCTAATGCCCTAGTACGCTTCCAGCATTCCCCCAGATGCACTCTGCCACAATCTCCACAAGCTTGTGGTCTAACTGTGTTCACCGTAACTACTGGAACTGGTTCCTCCATCCTAGCTCTCTTAACATTCTGATTTGCAGCACTAGCTAGTCCAGCATCCCTCCTGAATCGGTTTTGATCCCTATCGCGGTTTTTTCGTTCGGCTTGCTTCACCTCTTTGGCTATCTTAGCCTTCTCTACCAGTACAGCAAAATTGCGCTCTCTCTGTGGAGCTATTAGCACCCTTAACTCATCCCAGAGGCCATCCTCAAAACGAACACTGCGCTCATATTCGGTGGAGACAATGCCACCAGCGTATCGGCTCAATCGCAGAAACTCTGCCTCATATTCAGCAACAGTCTTACTACCCTGGGTCAAGTTCAGGAATCCCTTTCTTCGTGCGTCCACATAGCTAGCCCCGACATATTTTGCCTTGAAGGACTGCTTGAACAACTCCCATGTTACCCTCTCAGCTGGGGTACCCTCTCTCATAGTGATCCACCACTGATATGCCTCATCCCGCAGCAACGACACCACTCCTTTAACTTTTACTCCACTGAGTAGTCCAGGTCATCCATAATCCGCTCCGTGGTTTCCAGCCAATACTCAGCCACATTTGGGGCTACTCCAGATACATCCTTAAAAACCTTCGCTCCGTTGGCCCAGAGTCGCTTAGAAATGGACCCCCTATTCATGGGCTCGACATTAGCTCCGGCCACCCTTTCCAAAACTCTCAACATGGCCTGGGACAGAGTGTCGTCCCTTGCGGCTTGATCATACGGCCCAGTAGCATCCACCGGTGGTGGTCGTACCTCACCAGCTAGCATGTGTTCAGAAGACGAAGATCCAGCTTGAGTACTACCTCAGCCTCGACCACGGCCTCTTCCCCGAGCAACTCTCGTACTAATATCGATTTATCTTATTACGAATTTTATGACATTAGTTTACTGTTTCAATTGTTTATTATAGAATATCTTATGAATAGATAAAGTTTCAGAGTTGTTCTAGCGCAATCGCAGTTTAGCTACTATCTCAATTTCCTAGGGCTTAGTTTTCCCTACAGTCTTAGTTTTGTAGCCTTAATAGTACCTTATCTATAGTACTATATATAAGGCTCAGTACTATCTACAGTATTATTTTTAGTACAGTGCAGTATATATAGAGCAGAAAAATACTTACAGACTTAGTGTCGGGGATTCAGTGTGCCACCTTATCAGATTTCAGACAAACTCAGAAGATTTAGACCTTTTTAAAATCCATTTCTCAAACATTTGATTTAAAGAAACCAAGTTTGAAAATTATGTCCTTTAACCAGAAAAGTTGTTTTCAAAAG
Organism: Gossypium hirsutum; assembly: GCF_007990345.1. Classification (NCBI taxonomy): domain Eukaryota; kingdom Viridiplantae; phylum Streptophyta; class Magnoliopsida; order Malvales; family Malvaceae; genus Gossypium; species Gossypium hirsutum. The sequence continues at coordinate 52,670,464 of NC_053433.1, read as the reverse complement.
TCAAATTTTTCCAAAAATACCCTCTTTGGGCTTAAAGTTTTGAAAACCTTTTTGGGCCCGATCCACAGCTGAGTTGTTGCAACCGGGATCTAATACCACTAAATGTAACACCACAAACCCGGCCTAGATGTTACGGCCAAATCCGGTCTATCACATTACCTACCACTAACCAAGTTACCTAGTTTACTAAAGTTTGGGTGAGCTTTGCAAAAACCATTAATGAAGTTTTAAGAGAAATGTTCCGATTCACTAGTGTGAGTCCTATCCATTATCGATTGTTAAGGGTTTAGAAAAACGTGACATTTGTTGCACCTTGAAAAGTTTCATTTTGAAGACGTTTAATTGTCGTGTCGGTTTGAAACAATTAATTTTTGATAAACCCAGAGTTAACCAATTTCAAGGAATCAATTTAAGTGATGTGAATCTCAAGTCAAAAACGATTTAAGTAATTTTAAAAACCCAAAATAAAAATAATAGAGCGTCCTTATTACAACTTTAACCAAAATAGAAATAATCAAAAATAAATGTGAAATTTAAAAGGAAGCTACTTGAAACTTATTTAAAACCAGAAATTTAATCTTCGTGGCCACTCTAAATCCCACCCAGCTCCAAGTCTACCAAATAGGGCTCACCTGCAAGGACGGAAGAGAAAGGGGGTGAGTTTGGAAAACTCAGTGTATATGGAAAACCCATCCAAAGCCCAAGTTAGCTCAAGCCCGTTGGGCCTAAGCCCTATTCAGATAACCGCGGGTACTGGGCCGAAGCCCTTTTCAGAATGCGATAAACTAGGCCTTAGCCCCTTTTTAGATAACAGTATGGCCTATAGGCCCATTCCAGAACAGAACAGACATATTCATGTATGCAAGCCCAACACAGCCTATAACCAACCGCTACACTCCACCCGTACCAGCCCTCCACTCCATGTGAGGAATAGCTCAACCCACCCAGCCCTACACTCCACAGTTGCAGCATAGCTGCTCAGATATTAGTAAGTTGAGGCAAATCCTCGAGTACGTGGTCAAGCCACTTTCAGTACTTCGTCCATCAATAACCCAGTCCCATGCATCAGATAATAATAACATGGCATGCAGTAAATAGTAACAGTCAAACATGCATTCAGGTCAACCTTAACCCTAGGGGTATATCAGTAATTTTGCTCCTAGGGGTAAAACTGTAAACTTTCCACCTGTAAAGTTATTTCAGTACTTTTATCAGTTTTAAGTGTTCTCATGAATGTTACGGTCCTTACTAGCCCATTTGTCATTGCAGTAACTTATTTATCTCAATTTCACAATTTTAGCCATTAGACCCTAAAACCCCTAATGGGCCTTACAGTGTCCATTAGCAATTTAAGCCCATTTAATTCAAGTTTTATGACCAGTTTACTGGTTTAAGCAGTTTTGATTCTACAGTCTAACAGAACATACTTATTGCCTATTATTTATATAATAAATTTTTTTATTTATTAACCCGTATGAGCCCGGAAGCCCATTGCGCCCAGTTTTAGCCTATCGAGGCCCAATTACCGAAGTGCACGAAATTTCACACATGACTACCTTACCACTTTGTGATTTTAAATCTAATGATTTCTAAACATCTTTTGAGCACTCGCACACTCACAAGCCCACGAAAGCTGGAATTTTAGCATTTCGAATTTTGCCGAATTGAACTATGAGAGGGTGCTCGATACACACCTGTTTCGCGACGACCGCTATTGAGATCCCTTACGATGTCCTACAATTGATCACCAAAATTCTTAGATTGCAACCCACAACAACCAATCCCAATATCCAGCAACCCATATTCGAACCATGCCCCTAAAGCCTTTAGAATCTTACCTTTTTGCCAAAAACAAATGACTAGATCTAAGTCTAGTTGTTCCAAAGATCCAAGCCTCTGATCAAACCTCTAGAAGACACTAATCACCAAAATAAATCATCAGTTAAAGACCCTTAAAGCCCTATGCCCAAATTGACAGCCTCCCTAGATTTCAGAGACTTCGGCTTTTCTAAATTGTAAAATAAGACTAGATCTGAGGTGATGAGCACTTACCACTTATTCCTCTTTGAATTCTACATAGATCTAATGCAGATCTATCCTCTAAACGATAGTAAAACTCGAATCCAAGAGATCTAAAGTTTCGACTATAAGTCCCTAAATCTATGGTATTTTGGCTTTTTAAGTGATGAAGAAGATGACGATTTGAGGCTATAACTTTGAAGTAATGTTGCCGATAGATACTAAGGGTTTAGAGAAGATGAAATTTGATCAAAAAGAACAAAAATAATGGAAGGATTTTGGCTTGGAGAAATCGGCACAAGAAGTGAGTTTTCAAGATTTCAGCTTTTATGGCAATCGGCTATGGAGGTTTTGTAGAGGATGGGATTGACAGAGGAGGGAGTAAGGTGATCAGAAGATTTCGGCTAGAAGAAAAAGTAAAAAGAAAGAAAGAAAATGGAGGAAAAAGAGAGGAAGAAGAAATCGGCACCAAGGAGAAGGAATTTGCATTTTTGGTTTTTTGTGAGAACTCAGAAAGGATGAATAGTAGTGAAAGGTTTCAGGTGGCTAACCCTAATTCTCCAAGACAAAAAAAATAAAAGAACCTAACCCTAATATCAAATAAAACAATCGGCCCAACCTCCCTAAGGCCCTTGCCGACATTCACTTAAGTGATCACATGCCCGGCACATGCCTAAAATTAAAAAGTAACCATATGCCTACCTTGCAACTTGAACCCTGGACCTTTAATTCCTTCCCAGACGCCATTTTTTTTAGGAACTTAGTGGCGCCACGTTGCCACTTTACCAAGGCCTTATTTGTGTCATAATTTACGAAGTTCTTCTTAAAAGCCCACTTAACCAAGTCTCTTATTCATTTAAAATCCAACCTTGATATTTTACCGTGTTTAACTTAGGCTTGGGCCTTCTAAAGGCCCACTAACACACTTAAACACAATTCCAATATTCAGAACACAAAAATTTCAAAATTTACCAAAAATTACAGAAACCCGAAAAATTCTAAAAATTAAGGCGTTACAAATATCCCAAAATAGGGCCTAGTCAGAATAGTGGTTTCAGGACCACAAATCTGACGTGAAAATATTGTTTTTATGATTTTTATGAGGTTTAGAATATGAATATATGCATGTGTTAAAGTTTCATGAAGAAATTCTAAAGTATAAGGTGTCCAATTGGAAGAAGGGTTCATATTGAATAAGTTGCAAAATTTGTGTTTTAGAAGAAATTTGTATGAAATTGCTTTGGATTATCAATTAGGAGGTCTTAAAGAGAAAGTTTCCCAATTTCTAAGTTTTTGGACAAAAATGGGCTTGTATGGAAAATTTTGAAGGAAAGGCATTAAGGGCATTTTGGTCATTTGGTATATTAATGAAATAAAAAGGGAAAATAAGCCAAAAATCAGCTCATTCTCTCCATGTTGCTACTGCAATTTTAGGGTTCTCCATAGCTAGGGTTTTCAAGCTTTCCAAGCTTTATAGTAAGTGCTCCCAAGCCCCGTTTTTAATGTTCTTCGTATTTTTGAAATCTTGGTAACTTGCTCTCTCTAGTTCTACCCATATTTCATGCTAGGGTTCACGTTTAGAAATTTACCCATGCATGAGAAGCTTATTTTTTGATGATTTATGGAGGAATATGGGAGTTTAAAGGATGGTAAATTTTACTAAGTAAATTTTCAAGAAAAGGGTATAAGGACTATTTTGTAAAAGTTGTAGAAAAGAGTAGAAAGAAGTGAAAGCAAGGAAAATGTGGGCTGTTATGAAAATGAAAAATGTTCTGCTAGCCTTGGGTAACTAAGAAATCCCATACATTGTATTATCCGAGCCTAAGGACTAAATTACAAATATATAAAATTATAGGGGTAAAATAATAATTTTACCCAAATATGAATTTTGGATCGTTTTGAGTAATGTATGTATTAAACAAGCTAAATTTGGTATTATAGATCAAGAGAATCGAGATACGGGCCTTGATAGGGGAAAGAACAAGGTTTACGAGGTTTAGGCTCGATTTCTAATATTTTGTACTGCGGTAAGTACATATGCAAATAAAATACATTAATTATTGTTATTAAATGATTTATTGATATTTGTATGCTTAATATGCTTATTTGGCTATGTTGATAATATAACATGTTTTGATGCCTTGCTATATGATTATGAGACGTTGACCATGTGAAAGAAACCATTTATGCAAGTACGTTCGGTAAAGCTCTGGATGTCTAAAATCCCGTTTGAACCTTAGGAATAGTTGAGGATACAAGTGACGTGTCACTAGGATAGTCATGTGTGTTATGAGCTTATTTAATATGTGATACATGCTAGGGTCCGGGTGCTGGGTATCCTAAGTTGTGTTCGGATTCTCTCTTAGCTCTTTGAATAGCCCCGTTGAGAGCAACATGTGATTCTATGATATAAGGAACTTCGGTGCACTTTTTGTCAGGTAGCCAAGGCTATGTTCAGGCACTTCTGTGCATTTCTTCTGTGTGTCCGAATCATATTCCAAGTGTTCAACAGATAACATTATATGAATTCTAAAAGTAAATTTTAAGTAAGCCATAGGTGTGCAAGATGGCACAGGGATGTACTAAAACCCTATGAGGACTTAGTATATAATGATATTATGAAAGGATCTGTATTTGGATAAGCATGTGCATATGAATATGGAAGGTAAAGTATATATATAACATGATGAAAAGTATCATAATGGATAAGTAATTATGCGTAGATTATCAATAATTGCAAAAATATAGATTATTTGTATGTGTACTTACTAAGCTTTATAGCTTACCCTCCTCTCCTTTCCCTTCTCTTTAGATACGTCAAGCTAGCTCAAAGGATCGGGAGATGTCGGAGCCCGGATCACACTATCTTCAAGGATTTTGGGTCTAAAAAGATTTCAATTATTTTGGTCATGGCATGTACAAGAAACTTGTCTACTTTGTGTATATGTATCATGTTGAAGTAGCCAAGTGTAATAGCTCATTTGGGCATTGATTATTTTGTATGTGGCCATGTGATTTGGTCCATATTAATGATTGGGATGTATCCCTAAGTTTACCCTTGCATGCATTCTAAGATGTGTATGTGTTGGTTTGATGGATGACTATTTATTTGCTAGTATGTGGTTGCATGATTTAGCACTCATAATGGATTGATAATAAGGAATATGGTAAACCATGAATGTAACACCCCGAACCCGAGACCGACACCGGAGTCGAACACGAGGTGTTAACAGACTTTAAACCCCTTATAAAAAATATTTCCCAGACACTGCCAATCTGCGTACTAGTCGCTTTAAAAATCATATCTTGAGTTTCACAACTCAAAAATCAATTTCGTGATTTTTCCCTGAAACTAGACTCATATTCCCATCTGCATATTTTTTTCTAGAATTTTTGGTCGGGCCAATTAGTACAGTTTATTAGTCAAAGTCTCCCATGTTACAGGGATCGACTACCCTGACCTTTGTGCATTACGACTTGGATATCTCCTTGTACAGGGCTCCAATACTGATGCCGTTTGTTTCTATAGAAACTAGACTCAGAGAGGAATCTATACATATATGGTATGACTCCTAATTATCTCTGGTTAATTTATAATGAATTTCCAAAGTCGGAACAGGGAATCCAGAAACCGTTCTGGCCCTGTCTCACGAGAACCTGAATATCTCTTAACATACAGTCCGTATGATTGTTTCGTTACTTTCCTACGAAAGTAGATTCATCAAGGTTTGTTTAAATATTTTATTCACTATTTAATTAGAGTCCTACTATTTTTAGTGATTTTCCAAATCTACATCACTGCTGCTGTCAGCATCTGCCTTTAAGGTAGACTTTACCTATTTCATGGTTTCCATGATTCAACTAGCCCTTTTTGCATAAATAGTACAATTTATGAAAGTGATTAACCATCCCCGTGGCCAATCCTTGTCAAACATATCCACACCAAATGATTATAACATTATACTCAAACACATATAAGCCATTTTCGCATGGCTATCCAAAATTTATACAAGTCCAAAGGGTCCACGACCCACAACAAACGGGTAGTCCTATACATGCCATTTCGAAGTTCAACCAAAATTGTACCAAAAGGGGGGGCTTTGATAGTGTGGGCGACTTTGACTTCAAGATCCCGAGTCCGATAGCTGGAGAACCAAATCTATAAAACAGAGGAGCAATGAAACGGAGTAAGCAATTTATGCTTAGTAAGTTTTGAGCAAGGAATTCCAGCACAACAAAAGTATAGCATTCATATAGCTAAACGGATAATTTCATATGCACAAATTTACGATATCGTACTTGCTTCACATTATCAACCCTTATGTACATACACAAAAGATCAACTCAGCCAAAGGCCGGTAGCTCGTTTATCAACTGAGCGAATACTTATTTGTAAGGGCTCAACTAAATTCAAGCACATACGAAACATACCTCAATGTTGGGATGTTTCGAGAGTATTAACTGGAATTTTACAGCAAGTTCATTCATTCCCAAATCACGTACCTTCGGAATTTAACCGGATATAGCTCCTCGTTCAAATGCCTTCGGGACATAGCCCGGTTATAGTAATTCGCACAAATGCCTTCGGGACTTAACCCGGATTTAGTAACTCGCACAAATGCCTTCGGGCTTAGCCCGGAATTAGTATCTCGCACAAATGCCTTCGGGCTTAGCCCGGAATTAGTATCTCGCACAAATGCCTTCGGATCTTAGTCCGGATATTGTCACTTAGCACAAGCCTTCGGGACTTAGCCCGGACATCATTCAAATAACCATGCACATTTAACAATAAATCATGGCCCATTCGTATTTCATTTTCGTTAGCAAAACTCAAACACAAGACATTTATCATTCTTGCAAATTCGGCTCAATAGCCACACAAAGAGCATGATTTTAATTTGCTTAAAACATGATCTAATCACATCATAATTTAAGCTCTCTTACTCAAGAACTTACCTCGGGTGTTGTCGAACGATTCCGATAGCTATTCGACCACTTTTTCCTTCCCTTTATCGGATTTAGTTCCCCTTTGCTCTTGAGCTTAATTAAACAAATAAATTGATTTAATCATTTGAGCATCGAAAAAAGGAACACAAGGCACTTAGCCCATATTTATACATTAGACATTAAAGTCACATATGTACGGAATCATGAATCAAACTCAACATTTTAGCTAATTTTTCCCCCTTGGCCGAATATGCATGTCTATTTTGGGGCCGATTTCAACACTTAATACATTCTACAAGTATGGTCACTTGTATTGACTAAACACCCTTTTGTTTCAAGTTCAAAACTTGGCTAATACACACATATACACACTAGTAAAACATCCTCTCCCTTTCCATCAATTTAACACATGCATTGCTCATTAACATGCAAAAGTTATATTCGACCCTAGCACACAACTTGCTAGCCGATTCTTCTCCATTTAGCAACCAATGCACATATGTGCTCACTCAAAAATGCTAAAAAGGAGGTTCAAGAATCATCAAGCCACCATCACATGCATCATTAACAAGCTTCATATTTAGCATGCAATGGCATTAACACAAACTCCGCCTAGGCCGAATCTTAACTCATCCTCATGCCTCATCACCACAACATCAAACATCAACCAAGAATGATGCATCCATGGCCGAGTGTCATTTCCATCACATAGCAAGATTTAGACCATGGGCTAGGTAGAACTCAAGCTAACAACTAAAACATGCATGCATCTCATGGAACATCATCAAACATACCTTAGCCTAGCTACATGCATGGCCAAACCTCTTCAACCTTTCTTCTTCCTTCCTCCTTAAAATTTTTGGCCAAGGATGAACCAAAGGGTGAGCATTTTTTTTTCTTTGTTTTTTTCTTTCTAGTTTCGGCTAAATGAAGATGAGAAAGGATGAACAAAAATTTTCTCCTTTCTTTTCTTTAACTCACGGCAATGGGGGGGGGAAACAACTACACACATTTTTTTTTGTATTCATCATACTCCTTTTCATTATTTTATGCCCATGCCCCTTATTTTATTTTTTTCCTACATACCTCACTAGGCCAACATGTTCCCAACATGTTTCCACCCATAGCATGGCCAACCACTAGCTCAAATTTTGGGTAATTTGACATGCAAACCCATCATTTTCACAACATGCATTAATAGACCATTTTAAATTAGCCTATCATATTTTCACCATGTCTCATATCAATCCCTATTTAATAATTTCTCATGCAATTGGCAAAATTGGAGAATGAAACTTCCACATACTCATGTACACGCATAATAAGCATAGAATATGGAAATCAATTATTTTTATGACTCGATTTTGTGGTCCCGAAACCACTTCCCGACTAGGGTCAATTTTGGGCTGTCACAATGAAATTGGTGTGGAATGACTGAAAGATAAGGTCGTGTGAATACAAATGGACTAGTATAAAAAGGGGGTCAAAGTGATCCTATAATGTTGCATGTTTAAGTGTCCAAATATATCATGGGATATGCCATTGAACATATAGAAGTGTATGATTGTTTAAGGGTGACCAATGGCTTGGAGAGTAGCCTCAAAATGGTCCACATGGGTAGACATACGGGCATGTGTTTAGGCTGCATGTGACACATGGTCAGCCCCATGGATGTGTCGTTCGGCCGTGTGTTCCCTGCACCTTGAATTTTAGGTTAACATGCACGGTAGTAAACACACGGTTAGAGACCCGACCGTATGTCTCAACCGTGTGGAGGACATGACCTCTGGCCATGGGCGTGTGCTTGGCCATATGCCTCAAATTTGTATGATGATGTAATAAATAGAATGCTCGCTAAAATCAAACGGGCTACCACACGGGCATGTCCCAGGCCGTGTGAGGGACACAGGCCAAGGACACGGGCGTGTGCTTAGCCGTGTGAAAACCCTGTAGGTTCAAATTGGAAAATAAATCCAATAATTCCACACGGGTGTGGGACATGGGTGTGTCCCCAAGCACACGGGCGTGTGCATTGCCTACACACGGGCGTGTAAGGCTTTATAACCTAGAAATTTTCTTCGAATTTTCGTGAGTTCTCGGTTTAGCCCTGGACCGTTAATGATGTATGTTTTGAGCCTCATAGGTCCATAATAGGGACAATTTGACTTTAATTGATTAGTTTTAGTTTGAATAAAATTTTATGGCCTAGTTTTGTATGTTTGGTTTTGCTTAAGTTCGGTAATGCCTCGTACCCTGTCCTGGCATCGGATACGAGTGTTACATAAATCCAAGCCAGATCTAAGAATTTAAAAATTAAAAGAAACAATTAAAATAGATAATTAAGATAAAAAATAGAGCAATTAAATAAATAAAATATTTAAATTATTAAATAGGAACAAAATAGAATAAAGAAGAAAATAAAGAAAATAATACAGAAGATAGATGGAAAAGAGGGAACGTGGCCTGTAGAAGCCCTAAGTAGCCTTGGAAACAAAGTACTCCGATTTGGCAGAAAAGACAAATTGAGTTTGAAGTTCATCGGGCAGTATGAGATTATCAAGCATATCGGACCGGTTGCATATAGATTGTCATTGCCACCAGAGATAGAAAAGGTTTACAATGTATTTCACGTATCGATGTTTCGACGGTACAGATCCGATCCTTCACATGTGAGATTAAGATTCAGTCTGATATGACCTATGATGAAGAATCGATCCGTATTTTAGCTCGTTAGATTAAAGAATTACGAAATAAGAAAATTCTGTTTGTAAAAGTAATGTGGCATCGACACAGTGTTGAAGAGGCTACATGGGAGCCTAAAGATGTTATGAGACAGCAATACCCGAATCTGTTCAACGGTAAGATTTTTGGGGATAAAAGAGTTAAATTTGAATTTATTTAGATCAAGGAAAGTCGAAAGTCTTCAAGTTGCCAATTCTATTCATTCAAATCCGTACGAGGTAAGTCTATATACAAATAAATGTATTTGAAATGATTTATTTATGATTATTGTAACACCCCTTACCCGTGTCCTATGCCAGGACAGGGTACAAGGCATTACCAGACTTAAACACAAACAATCATCCAAACCGGGCAATAAAATTTCATTTATATTTTAAAACATTCAATCACATGCACATAGTCCCTTATTTGGGATTACGAAGCCAAAACATGCTTTAGAAAGGGTTCAGGACTAAACCAAAAACTTTGGAAAGCTCTGGGAAAAACTTAGAAATTTTTTTCCCATAAAATAGGGTCACACGCTCGTGTGGACACAGGGGCACGCCCGTGTCCTCAGGCCGTGTAACTCTTTGTTTACGACATCAGCAAATAAATTGAACCACACAGCCAAGCCACACGCCCGTGTCCCCAGGCCGTGTCCCTCACATGGTGGAGACACACGACCGTGTCTCATCCCATGTAGTTAACTCTTAGGCTATTTTCCAAGCCTTTTTGTTACCCTTACATGCACACACATATACATGGATCCAATGGCATTCAACATCCTTAGTTATGATACAAACATATCATTTACCTATCAACATACATGTGTTACACATTCCCACATTAAACCAAGACTAGTCATACCATAGTTATCTTTGTGCCAATTTTTTTCAACTTATCATCAAACTTCCATGTTCAAAGCATTATTATTTTATCTCCATATTACAGGTTTAATTCATGATCATAAAACATGCATTCAACACACATGACATATTGTCAACCATGCATGAAAGACAAACATAATCATATCTTCACAACATAAGCAATAAATCATAACATGACTAGCTAGACTTACAAGCGATAATCAATATGTGCCACATATCATGGCCATATACAATAGCTCGAAATAGGCTAATACATTTGGCCAAATCATAATAACACATGTCATAAAACTAGGTCCCTATACATGCCACTCACTTGATAATTCTAACATATTTAGCAATATTCCAAAGGTATTGGCTTGATAGTGTGATGCTGCCTCCGACGATCTCCAACCCTAAGTCGACCTAACAACACTAAAAGAAATGGAAAGGAGGGAGTAAGCCCATAAATAAGTATGTTAATTTGCTTGATGTAAACTATGTGATTGTGATGATATTATATTGACGATGAATGTTGAGTCATAAGTGTGTATTTATGAGAGTCAAGTTAGAGGCTTTACAACTTCCCCTTACCAGTGTTGCTTTTGTGACAAAAAAAATTACGAGAATTATGTTGAATAAGCTCACAAGTATGAGATTAAAGAGTTCAATGGTGGGATAATTAGTAATGCAAACAGAGTAGAGTACAGAGTAACAAATGAACTCAGTTTTAAAAGAAATATCGAAATGTTTTAAAAGACCATACAAAATATGTAATGTTTTAGTTAAAGAAGAAATTGGTCTCAGCTATTCTACTCATTTGGGTATGAAGTTTAAAGATATGCTTGATGGGATTCCTTCTGAATTGGTTTTCATTAGTGAGTGGGATAATACGGGGTCCTTGATGACAGAATTAGTCAGAGAAAGGATAAATGAGTTGTAAAGATGTCTGTGTGTAACGGTTAAAGTTGAATAAATTACGGTGACTTCTTCTGGGTGTTCTAAATATTCAATTGTCCCTAAGGGTTTATATGATCGTTCTCTTTTTGATGAAATTCTTATTGTGTGAGAATATTAGCTAACTATGATATTAGACGTAAGCATTATTGGACCCGTTGGTTTATGATTGGCATTTCTTTATTCTCTTTGAAATTCTATTATATTAAGTTGGAATAAGGATGATGGTAAAAAATTGTGTGAGGCTATTCTTCCTTCCTGCCAAATGATGTTTGTCTTATGTGTATACTCGAAAGATATGATATTTCTATTACAATGGAATTCCAGAATAGATAAGTATTATTTTTCTTCTGGTTTTCTTTGAGAAAATATTTTTGAGTCTTCATTATTATTCTCTTATGAGTTATGTTCTCGGGTTTCTATTGCAAGATCGTATTTAGGATTTTCTTATTGTCCTCATTGTGTGGATTATCTAACATGGCTCATCTTTAAAGTGCATTCTTTGATCTGTGATGATTATGTTTATTTGAAGGTATTTCTGGATTCGATAATAGGAATGTGGAAAATTCTAGTATCTGAATTTCTCTGATTTTCAATGTAAAAAAAATTTGTCATCGGCAAAGGCATAAATGATGGAAACTCAAGCTTGAAATGTGTAGTGGTTTTCTTTTCTCGGGTAAGCTTGACTAAGGTTAGTGAGTTTAATCAAATATCTCCATTTTCTTGAGCTAATATAGTTGTGAGATCTTTTATTTGCATGACAAGAGAATTATGAATGAGTGCATGTACTTGGGTTGTAGTGGTGGAAATCAGCTCAATTGTTTATATCAGCTTGAATTGATTTGTCGAGATGTGAATTGAGGTATATGTATTTAAATGATTCTCTGGTATGGTGATGAATTTTTGTACAATCATGAGTATATAGATAGACGGATAGTTGGAATAAAGAAACTATGTTATCGAGAGTATGATACGGAACTATGTTTATTGGAATATTCTAACCTAATAATGTTATGAGTTAAAGTTGTTCTAAATAATTAGATTATCATGTTCGTGAAAGTTGAATGATAGATGCGAGTTAGAAAAGTTGGAAATAGTTGAAAGTAATATTAACTGAAGCTTTAGTGCTAAGTTTAGTTTGGATTAAGTAAAGAAGTTATGATTTTCAATAATGTACTAGTGAACTAATTGAAATATGTTTCATTAAGAGAATATAGAGAAAGCAGATATAATTACAGATGCTGAATGGAAAGAACTTTGCTTATTTTGTGACAATGGTTACTCGATTGATCTTATTTGATGATGGAAAAAAAATCCGCATGATTCTTTCAGTATATACATAGTTCCTATTTGATAGATCAACTGAGCTATGTGTTCTGAGTGAGTAATACAAAATTTTGACAACATGCTCTGGCAATGTGTGTTAAAATTCAAAGGCTATGGGAAAAAGATATGCGAGGCTGAAATCGATTTGTGACCTTGAGAAAATAGTGAAAGTGATTCATAAGATTTGGAAGTAACTTCTTCTGGTGAGATTTTCGGGGATGAAAATCCCTAAAGGGGGGAGAGTTGTAACAGCCCATTTTTAGGGTTAATCAAAATAGTGGTTTTGAGACCACAAATCTGATATCAAAAAATTTATTTCACTATTATTTTAATATTTACGAGTTATTTGTGATTTTTAAAAAAAAAGTTTTTTGATATTGTGATTTTTTTATAAGCGAATTATTAAGTTCAAGTGGTTTTAGAAAATGAGGCATCGGGACCTCATTTCTATAAACCGAGTCGTAAATATTTTTATAAATATTTACGGAGTGGCAATAAGATGGTATTTAGTTTTGTTGAAAAAAATTTTACCGTTTTAGTGGTTAATTCGGTAAAAATGACTAAATCGCGTAAAATGCAAAAGTTGCATGCTATTAGTAAAAGGGAGTTATTTGTCCTTGGCTTCTAAAGTGAGGGTCCTCAAATGGTAATTAACCCATTAAAGAGTTAGTGGATGGCAATGGTTTGGCAATATTGAAATTTTGGGTTGGCTTTAAGTTTAAATAAGTAAATAGTTAATAATGTTAAATAATAAAGAAATAAAATAAAACATGCATTTTATTTCTTTTGTTTCTTCAGCTGTATATGAGAATAAAGGAAAGTCATTGAAGCTTCTTTAAGTTCGGCACTTGCATGCCTTGGTGGAGATCAAGTTAAGCCTTGTACGAGTCTATATCGAGGGAAAAATAGAGTTTCGGACTAGTCAATCCATTTCAACATTTTGACGATCGAGGTAAGTTCGGATGTATTAAGCATTGTTAAATTTATGCTTTTAATGCTTGATATTATATAAATTGTCTATACATGAATATTTTTATGATTAACGACTTATCGGCTAAAATGACACTTAGTGTGCGGTTCGAAATAGCTTCGGCTAAAAGTGGCACTTGGTGTGCAATTTGAGATAGCTTCGGCTATATTTATATAAATGGAACTTAGTGTGTAAAGTATCGAGGATTGCACTTAGTGTGCGCAACATCCAGAATAGCACTTAGCATGCGAGGTATCGAGTCTGGTACATAGTGTGCGAGACATCGAAGATGCAACGGCATTATGTATATGTATGAAATGGTAAGGATCAGTACAGGTATGTATAGAAACTCAAATTAATATGAAATCCATGAATGGTAAGTCCATGAGCATTGTGAAATGATGTTTTGTTAATTTGGCGAATAATGATATATATTTATAAATGTATGGATTTTTTAATTGAAAGAAAGGAAGGTGTGGTAAATTTAGTTATTATCATTTTCTTACTAAAACAGTTTTGGACAGCAGCAGCAGCAGTCCGACTTTGAAAGTACACCAAAAATAGTAGAAAGTGAGTTAGAGATTAAATAAAATATTGAATTGAATCTTATTGAGTATAGTTTCTTATAAAACAAACGGTGTAAGCAAAAGAATTTTATATTATGAGATATTTGAAGTTGTGTGAGATAGAGTCAGAACGATTTCAAAATCCTCTACTCTGAATTGAGAAAATCATTACAAATTGTACAAAAATATTTATGGACTATAGTTTATATTCCTATAATTATTGATGAGTCTATTTGTAATACAAATAGACGAGAACATCATCCGAGTCTCGTACTATGAGATAATTATTTATTAGTAAAGAAAGGTCGAAGCTGTAAGGCAGCAAAACAGGGGTGATTTTAAAGAATAAGCTGTACTTATTGGTGAAACAAAAAATTGTGAAAATTTTATGGTAAAAATATATCTCAGTCTAGTTTCAAAGAAAATTAGTGGAACTTAATTTAGAGTTCTGTAGCTCCAGATATAAATAAATTAGTGACTGTGACTCGAGAAAACAACTTGACCTAAACATAAGTAAAAATGTAAATATGGTTGTTTTACCTTGAGAAGCAAGTTAATAAATTGCTTATTATTTTCATATGAACTTACTAAGCTTTATAGCTTACTCCCCTTCCTTTTCATATCTTATAGGTTTATTTAGCTAGCTCGGGTTGGAGATCGCTAAAGCTTCAATCATACTATCAAGCTACCATTTTGGGTATATGTATTCAAATACTTAAGTCTATGGCATGTATAGGGGATTTATCTTTTGTAATTATGTCATTACTAATGTGGAAAAATGTGTTGGCCTATAATGGTTATAGTTTAATTTGTGTATAGCCATGAATGGTGGCTTATGTTGATTGTATGATTATGCATGTGCCTATATCATGGAGATGAGGCTTGTGATCGTGTGTATGTAATGAGTTATATTGTTGGTGGTGAATGCTTGAGAGTTTAATTGAGATGAGATGATGTGTTGATAACTAAGGCTTAAATGTGTGATATGGGAGTAATCTTATAAACTTTGATGCATGAGAATTAGTAAATTTGAGCTTGACTAAGCATGATGTTTTAAGTATGTAAAATATGATATGAGGTTACCATGATCTTGTATTTTTTGTGGATGATTGAATGTTCAAATGTTCCATGTTAATGGTCAATAAAAGTAAGCATGTGAGTTTGTTATTGAGGGTGGCAATTGGCATGGAAAATAGCCTAAAAATTGTCCTCAAGGGTAAACACAGTGGCATGTGGCTAGGCCGTGTGTGACACACGGCCTGTCCTCATGGGCGTATAGTTTGGCCGTGTGTCCCCTGCATCATGTACTTTAGTTTCGAATTGGCTACACGGGCTGTAACACGGCCATGTGTCTCAGCTGTGTGAGGGACATAGACTGGAGGCACAGGCGTGTGCCTTGGCCATGTGCCCTTATTTTTGTGACGACGTTAGAAACAAAGAGTTACACGAGCTAAGGACACAGGCGTGTCCCGAGCCAGACCGACGTGTGACCTTATTCCATGATGAAATTTTCTAAGTTTTCCAAAAGTTTCTGAAGTTCTCTATTTAGTCCCAAACCACGCCCGATGTATGTTTTGGGCCTCATAGGCCCGTATAAGGGATGTTATGCATGTGTATGAAAAGTTTTAATTTGGATGAAATTTTATGGCCTGGTTTTGTATGAATGTTTTGATGTATGTCCGGTAATGCCTCGAACCCTGTTCCGACGTCAGATCCGGGTAAGGGGTGTTCTAGGTACATTGCATGGACGGAAATATGTGAGCTGATGGTTCAACTCTTCAAAGCACCTCTTCGTGGACTTGAATGGCCAAAGATCAGCTGCTGGTTCTTCTTCCCAAAGTGGCCAGCTAGCTCCCCAAAGCTATCTTGAAAGCTTTCACACCTGCTGCACATTCTGTTCACATTGCAAAACTGCCTAGATTTTTATTTTCACACACACAAGTCTATTTGCATTTGGTTTCAAACTTGCGTTACCATTGAAAAACTCAAGCTACCCATTTAAACCCCTAAAATATTCAGCTGATCAAGGAACTTCAATTAAAGCCATTCCAGCACCTAGGCCGAATTTACCAAGTCATTTTAGCACCCACTTGACTTCATTAATTTCCAATTGAATGATCACCTTCTAGATGTTGTCTATTGATTTTTTTCAAGATATGAAGGTTCTAGGGATGTCCAATAAGCTTCAAGGAAATTTTTGGCCTTAATTAACCATCCATTCAGCTCACTCTTTTGGGTGTACGGCTGCCCTTTGTAAACACTATAAATACTTAGCTGATTTCATGTAAAAAGGACTTTTAACATTTTGATTAATGAAACATTATTTCTGTGAGTTTTACTTCCTCTCATATCTCGTACAAGTTTTGAAAACTTATCTAGTTGTGCTAGTGGCGTCTATTGAGCTTGTTTTAGAACTTATCACCGTATTGGTATGGTGTTCTCCTATCCAGCTATTCCATCCATCACCTTAAACAATATAGGAACCGGGGTGACTCTCCTTAGTGTTGAATCACTCCTGCAGTTTAAGTTCATTTTTCCATCTCCATATTCTTTCTTTATTTCCTTGTTATCCCAAAACGAGCCGTCCGCATATCACCTATCTTTGTTTCTCCCCAACCGAACCTACCTTCATAAAGTTAGCCCATTTTTTAACTGCATTTTGTTACCTTCAAGCCTACTAAGCCAATTCCAACAACTTGGCCATTCTTGAGAACGACTCTTCTCGAAGACGGTTGGGCAACCTTTGTGAACTCAACTCCTTCAACAGAGCTGAATCACGTCAGTCAAGGATCATTATCACACTATCGAACATTATTTTGGTACCTTTTTACATTGTGAATATTAGAATATGTCATGTATAGGCTAGAAGTATTTGGATATGTTTTGTAATGTATATATCATGCCATGTGATATGGCTAGTTTGTGGTTGAACTTATGGTTTGATTTTGATATATGATATGTGATGCAAATTATGCTTATGTGATGTGTTTATAAGTGACCAAATAAAATGGTCAATTCTGTTAAGTTTTGGAATGTGCATATTTGAGAAATTAGTAAGTTTATAGCATGTGATTGAATGAAGTAAAATGAGGTTATGAAACAAAAGTTTAGATATGATTTTGTCTTATGTTTTGGCATAATTTGATATGATTATTAAGCATGAAATTGGTTGATAATGTTATGGCATGATTGGTGTAAGTTTTGGTATTGAAATTGGTTGAAATTATAGTGCAAATATGCTTGGTTGATGCTTGTAGGTTTAAACCAAATTGGGTGGCTAATTGGCTTTTCAAATTGCCTATTCTTTTTTGCATGGGCAGAGACACAGGCATGTGGCTAGCCATGTGACCCAAGTTAGTTTCGACCATGGCCAAGGCACACGGGCATGCCTTGTGGTTGTGTGATTAAGTCAGTATCAATGCCCTGTTTTGACAAGGCCTAGACACGCAGGCGTGTCTAAAGCCGTGTAAGGCACACGGCTTGTTACCATGGGCGTGTAACCTGTGCAACTTTGAAAAATTTTTATGAGCTTAGTTTAGTCCCGATCCCTTTTTAATGCATGCTTAAGGTCTCAATGATCTATATAAGGGACACTACTGTGATGTATGACTACAATTTCTGAATGAAGTTTATGAATTATTCGTAAAATATTTCAATTGTCCGGTAACGACTAAAACCCTAGTCCAGCGACGGATGTGGGTTAGGGTTGTTACAACTTATCTTCTAACCTCACAATCCATAATGGTTTGGGGTAATGGTGTTTACAGATGGACAATACCAATTTTGGTTTAATTCCCACCTTGATGGCTTCCTGGGTTTGTCAGACCTAGGGTTTGTTTCACATTCTTCCTTTGCCAAACAGTTGGTCCGTTGAGTAACCCTACAAAATAGTTAATAGATCATACCTCCACTCGCTAATCCCCTATAGGAGGATTAGTTCATCATGTATTTCATAAACAATATGGAGTTGATGTAAAGAGAAAACATGATAAATGGATTAAAGTGTAGAGTTTAAGAAAACACCTGATTTGTATTAAAGATGAAAAACAAATCCATAGAGTTTGATGATCTCCTCAAATTAGATCTCTTAACAAAGAAGAACTGAAAATAAATTCTATAAACCTAAGCAAGAAAGAAAACTAAACTAAGTTTAAGAGGGAGAATCTAGGATAAGTGAATGATATATATAACATGTGCCAAAGGAGCCTATTTATAGATTCTAAGTGGTCGTTGACCTTAACCCTAGGTTAGTTGACATTCTTAAGCTTTTAGTTTGATTGTGGAGACAAAAATGCCCCCATCTCATATTTAATTTTCATTCCAGAGTCGATATCATGACACACCAGGACCTGTGTCGTGACATGGGAGTTAGTATGGTCCTCTTGAGCTATCTTCAGGGGGTATGTTGCGACACCCTCAGGCTATGTTGTGACATTTAAGGCGGTCTTGAGATTTCTCCATTCTTCTCCTTATGTTGCAACATCAATCATCTCGTACTGTGACATAACGATGAATGTCAGTTTAGTATACCTTTTAAAAGTCTCTTGCACACTCACAAAGTGCATTATCTCACCTTTAGGCCATTCGACCCTTAAGGTCAATAAAAGACTCAATTTGCACATTTTATTAACTTATTAAAACCTTAAGGAAACATAATTCAAACCTATTGAAAATGCTTGTTTTTATGCTCCTAAAGTGAGATAATTAATTTAATCTGCTACACCAAATTACAACAGATCAAACACCCCCGCACTTAATTCATTGCTTGTCCTCAAGCAACATAAACATAAGAACGAAATAAAAGTGATGACCATTGAGCAAATATGATACAAGTATTGACTTTGGAGTACATAACTTAGGCATTTCACATTCACTAATAACTTTAACATGATGAATAATTGATTTACCACTTTTGAGTTCAAACATCTAAGTTCGGTATGTTACAAAG
Organism: Gossypium hirsutum; assembly: GCF_007990345.1. Taxonomy (NCBI): domain Eukaryota; kingdom Viridiplantae; phylum Streptophyta; class Magnoliopsida; order Malvales; family Malvaceae; genus Gossypium; species Gossypium hirsutum. The sequence goes on along the minus strand of NC_053433.1, from coordinate 52,651,147 downwards.
TATACAAGTATTAAGGGTCCCAACTATAGGGATCCATAAATAAATCATACAAGTAATTTGATTATCCAAACAAAATACAAATAATCATTTATGCGTATGTTCATTACGATGTACATTTATGTACAAGGATATTTAGGTCACATAAGACTTTTCAGCTTGTAACGTTCTTTATGAATTATTATTTAATTAAATAATAAATTTCAAAAATGAAATTAAATTAATTGGTCATTATGAATCTGTTTAAAATAGAAATTAAATATTTTTTCTCAAAGATTTTCTTACAATAAAGTTATGATGATTTGAACGGAATTAAAATTGGATTGAGAAAATTAATTAATTAAAAAAATAATTAATTAAAATTAATTTAATAAATAATGTCTATTTCGATAAATAGAAAAAACATGTATTAGATTAGATTAAATTATAAAGTGACGAGTTAAAAGTCCAAGAAGCACATATAATTGGACCTAATATAGGAGAGACCTAAATCCCCACCATAATACATATGAAGGGAGACACACCCAATTAGCCGCCCTTTTCTCCTTGTTCAACTAGGGGATTGGTTTTTTTCCTATTAAATACGCATTAAATGCATTTTACTAATTCAACTAGGGTTTCACTTCTTCTCCCTATAAATAAATGGCTCTACTAGGATTTAAAATATAATAAGTTACACACAACTTTTGAGATATTATTATTCTATCCCAAAATAGTGAGAATTTATTTCTAAGTATAAATTCTATTTTTCGGGAATAACAATTCTACTGGTTTTTATAAGAGAGATAGATTTACTTTCCTACTGAAAGTAAGAACATTATTTTTGGTTTTGTGTTTGATTCATAATTGTTTGAGCCTACACTAAAAGCAATTTGTGGTATAAGAATAGCAAAGAAGATTGTTCGATTGAAAGTCGAGAACGTCTAGGCTCCGTCTCGCTCAAAGCACAAGTGTTATTTTAAGAAAAAAGTTTATTACTATAAATAGCACTAATTGGTTGGGTTCTCAAAATTTTATTTTTCACAGTGTTAGAAAATCATTTTCGAACCAGATTTTTTTTCCAACACTCTCATTGAGTCTAACTCATCCTTCATCCCTCAATTACCTCAAGTATTTCCTTCACACCACCCATGGATTCCTTGAGATTGATCACCTAACCTTCCAAACCTGACAGCAAATCCATCAATCTACTATTTTTTTTGGACCTCCCATGGGTATCAATTGAGACATTCTACTCGTTTTCGTATTTCGTCATCTCAATCAACGCCTTCGAACACTAGCTCAGATACCAAGTATCACAAGGTTAGAATTTTAGTTTGGCAAAATGCACAACCGTAGGTAATTTCTTGGGTTCAAACCCACATAATTCATGTAACACCCCACACCCATACCCTACACCGAGACGGAATACGAGGCATTACCTACCTTGAACACATGCATTCCTACGTTCTGAATCAGCAATGTAACAGCCAAAATTTTGACCTTATTCGGACGGTGGTTTCGGAACCACAAATCTGTGTCAAAAAAATATTTTAATGTTATTTTCTGTGCTTATTTTGTGTGAATTTGCATGTGTGAAATTTTCATGAATTAATTTTGTTGTTTGAGTGCTCAATTAAATAAAAGGGCTAAATCGCGTAAAATGAAAATTTGAAGGTTAAATGTGAAAGTGCCTAATTGTTGTTGTCTTTATAATATGAAGCATTTATAATGCAATTAAACCATAATTATATGTAGCGGACGGTTGTAACCTTATGATATAATGGTTTCATAATTATAATAAAGGTTAAACATGTAAGTTAAATAATATGTTAATATATGTTATAATATAAAATAAAATACAAAAGCCATGCATCATTTTTCTTTAAGTGTCGAAACATCAAATAAAAAGAAAGAAAAATATTTTGAGACATTCGGCAATTTGAAAGCTAAATCAAGGTATGTTTTATTTCCGATTTTTGATAATTTTTACGTTTTTGAGATCATTGCTTCAAATACTTCCCGACCCATGCTTAAATTTCTGATTTTGATGAATATTTTGAGTTATGCCATTGATGAATAATTGTGTTTTGTGATGTTTGATGATGAATTATTGAAGATATGTTTTGGGTTAGTATGTTTTGCATTGGAAATTTTGATGAATTTGAGTAATTAGGGCTAAATTGAAAAATAATAAATTGAGGGACTAAAATGTGAAATAAATGAATTGTGTGGGCTTGTATGGGCTGTAACGCCCAAATTTTCAGGTTTTCTGTGTTTCTGTGATTTTTAAAATTTGTGTGTGTTCTGGTTGGTTAAAATATATATTTTAGTAGGTTAGTGGGCCTTTGGAAGGCCCAAACTTAAGTTAAATCCGTGGTAGTCTTCGGAATTTTAATTTTATGAACAGGTGATGCAATTGGCGTTTGGGCTTTTAAGAGTAAAGGGGTAAAAGATGACACAAAAAGGAGTGTGGTGTAGTGGCAAGGTGGCTCCACTTAGGGGACGAGGAAGTGATGCCTTAGAGGAAGCAAGGGGTCTAAGGTTCAAGTCTTGGCTCTTGCAATATATTTTGGTTTTTCTTTTCAATAAATCTGGAAGCGAGTAGGTGCGCTTTAAAGTTTAATGTGTTGGATTTATGACACAAATGAGTTAATGGCCTAGTGGTGGTGGTGTGAGTTGGCATGTGAGAGGACTTTGGTTCGAATCCCTTGGCACGCAAAGGTTGATTATTTTGCTATGTTGGGACGGCAACAGTTGGTGTTGGTTTTAAACTCTGGTGATGGAGGGATCCCACATCGGGAAGCTAACATAAGAGTAGACGGAGAGCTGGCTTTAAATAGAGCAAACCATGAAGAGAGTAGGCATACCCTTCTTGGCTGATCCCTTTCGCTTTGTGGCATGCTCATTTCGGTTGGGCGTCAGCTAAGAGTGTTTGGAGTGCAGATTAACTGCAGTCTTCTAATAGGTGTGTATTTCTCATTACTCTAGTAGTAGGACGGCTATTTCGGGCTATGATGGGCTGAAATGGGCCATGTGGTCCTAATGGGTCCGTAGGTCCAAGTGGATAAGTTGTAGAATTACTAAAATACCCCTGTAGGGTAGGACTATCGATTTACCCCTGGAGGGTAAAATGACTATTTTGCCCCTCGTGCCTAAATGACTAACTTGTGTGATGGTTGGATTAGTTGACATGGATTTATGTTAGTTATCGTTAATTCGTAAGTCTAATGTGTTAGTGATTGATTGTAGGATTATCACGTGGGAGATATCGTCATCAATCGTCATCAACCAGGTGTGTAAACGATACCCTCCCTTAGACTGAATCAGTAAAAGTCGAAATATCGAAACGTTGTTATTTTGTGAACTCACAAGTGTGCGAGCGCTCGTGAGACAATTGTTAATGAATATAGTGCATTTGGATGATTAGAGTGCAAAGTGTGCATTTTCGTGTACAACGGTATTTTTGGGCTTAATGGGTCGAAAGTGGGCCAATGGGCCAACGGACCCACTTTGGTAAAAAAACGGGGTAAGTACTTCTGATTACTTGGTAAATGTTAGAATGAGCATGAAACCTTAGAAATAGGTAATAATTACTGAAATACCCTTATGCATGCAAAATTACGATTTTACCCCTAGGGTTATTTTTTTCTGAAAAGCATGATGTTCTGTTTATGTATACGTATGCCATGACATATTATTTCTGTTGCATGGGACATGGGTTTATATTGATGGAGGAAGCATTCTGGCAGCCTCGCTACAATCTGGTGGCCTCGCCATATATATATAGATGTTCTGGTGGCCTAGCCACAATATCTGTATCTGGTGACTTTGTCACAATATCTGGCAGCCTCACTACAATTTCTGTGGTGTGTAGCGGTTGGGTGGGTCGAGTAGTCTCCTCACATGGTGTAAGGCTGGTACGGGGGTGTTATGGATGGCTCTGGGTTGGGATTTCTGCTTTCATGATATATTTGTTCTGTATCTGCTATGGGCCTATGGGTTTCATTCTGATTTCTGTACTGGGCCAAGGCCTAGATAAGTCTGACTCTGAGGTTTGATCTGTTTTGGGCTATTGTTGGGTTATGTCACACACTGAATTTACCGAACTCACCCTTTATTTTCATCTCTGCAGGAAATCCCCAACCATAGTGGGCTTGGAGCTGTGAGGGATTCGGAGTGGCCACATCATCTGTAAAATCGGTTTTTCTAAGTTATTTTATTTTTATTATTTTTATATTCTAATTTAATTTTGGGTTTTAAGTTGTAATAAGGTCGCTATTTAAATTTCTTTTTCCGTTATGGATCTATTTTTTGATTATATTTATACTATGACGAAATTGCTAGTGTTAGGCTGCGCGGGCTTTCAAAATTAATGAACGTTTTCAAGACTTAACAAGTACAACAAATAGATAGCCTAAAGATTGATAAACCGGTTTTTCATTCAACCGTTGTTTTTACAAAGACCACCTTAATCACTTAAATCAGCAAATGCATACTAAGTCGTAAGTCTATGTGACACGTCAGATCTGGCCATAACGTTTGGGCCAGGTTTGGGGTGTTACATTTAGTGGTATCAGAGCCAAGTTACAATAACTCGGCTGTATAACGGGTCTAAAAACGGGAGTTTGTCAAGAAACACTGAATAAAGGTTTTCAAAAATCTTTTTTTTTTTGGAACTTAATTATAAATTGTTTTCGAGAATGTTTCCAATATTTTCTCTTTACAAATAGATGATTTTAAAGATTAAAATCGGTTTTCTAAAATTAGGGTTTTTTAGAAGGTGGCACACCGAATCTCTGGCCTAAGTCTGTAAGTTTTCTGAGCCTTTCTGATTGTTTCTGAAATATCTGTTATATGCTTGTACAAAACCTTATCATGGTACTTTAGTTAGGGTAACACTGGAACTATAGAAACTCTGATAAGTAGACTGAGACTGTAGCTAGGCTACCGTAAAAGGAAACAAACTCAAACTCTGAATTACTGTTATTCATAAGACATCTATAATAAACTCTGAAATATTAAACTGATTCACAAAATTCTTAATCAGATAATACGAAATGAGTACACGAGCAGCTCGTGGAAGAGGCCGTGGACGTGGCCGAGGAAATGCTCAAGCTGAATCTTCGTCTTCAGGACATGTGCCGGCAGCAGATGCACTGGTACCACCGGCAATGGAGGTAGAGTCTCATGATCGAGGTGCCGGGGACGATGCTCTGTCCCAGGAAATGCTCCGAGTTTTGGAAAGGGTTGCTGGGGTAAGTACGGGAAACGAAATTTTGGGGTCTATTTCTGAGCGGCTCCGGGCCAATGGAGCAGAGATATTTAGGGGCGTATCTGGTGTAGCTCCGAATGTGGCTGAGTATTGGTTAGAAGCCACAGAGCGGATTATGGATGATCTGGACTGCTCTGTGGAGCAGAAGCTGAAGGGAGCCATATCGTTACTTAGACACTCGAGTATTTAGCACAAAAGCTAAATAAGCCTCATATCCTTTTCTCAAATACTTCTCAACAGTCAACGACGATACTACTACAGGCAGATTTTCTGACTCATCTGGTCCAGCTCGAAGAACATTCCCATCTTCACATCTCAACTCTATTACTTTTTGTCCACAATCTACTACAACACTATAGGAGGCCAACCAATCTATCCAGAGGATTACATCAAATTCATTAAGTAGCAACAACATCAAGTTGGCCGGGAAACAATGGGCCTTAATTATCAAAGCACAATTTCTTCATACTTGGTTTTCTAACACATGCTTGCCTAATGGGTTAGACACTTTTATTACAAACTCAGTGGAATCTACTAACATATTCATACAAGGTATCAATTCCATGCAAATGTAAGAATGGCTAGATCCCGGGACAATCAAAGCAACAACAGTTCTATCATAGATAGAAAAGGTACCCGTGATCACATCAGGAGACTCTGCCTCTTCCTGGGCACGTATAACATTGGTCCTCACTGGCACTCTGCCTTCAGACCTCACTGTGGCATCTCTTGGCACGCTTCTACTACTAATCCCACTCTCGGGGTTCTTTTGTGGCCTACTCCTCAAAGGAGTACTGCTTGCTTTCACATCTTGTTTTCTCTCTCTCTCATACATCTCAGGACAATCACGAATAAAGTGGTCAAGTGACCCACACTTGAAACAGCCCCTCTCGTTTACTCGACATTCACCTAAGTGACATCTTCCACATTGCGAGCACTCGGGCCTATTTGGCCGAGCACTACCAACACTAGCGACAGAAGTAGTTTAGGCTTTGGATGCCACATTCTGCTAATTCTTGTTTCTCTTTGATACCCCACTGAAGAATTCGATCGGGTAGTAAATTCTTTTGATCTCTTAGATGAGGACTGATGTGCTTTCCCCATCTATTTTTCTTTAAATCTCGCGACTCAATGGCTGCCTTCCTCCTCTCTTTTACTAGCTCTACTGTAATACCCCCACGCCCGAAACCGTCACCGGAGTCGAGCTTGAGGAGTTACCGAACATAATTTATCAAATTAAGAACTTCAAATCTTTTGTTTCTACATTCACAGCTTTCTAGCTACTCGCGTCACAGTTACAAGAAAAATAATATATCGAGTTACGAAACTCGAAATCAAGATATTTAAATTTTCCATAAATCTATACTCATATATCTATTTACTAATATTTTTTCTAGAATTTTTGGTTGGGCCAATTAGTACAGTTTATTAGTTAAAATCTCCCCTATTTCAAGGTTTGACTGCTCTGACATCTGTGTATTACGAATCAGATATCTCTCTATAAAGAATTTAAATGACTACAAGGTTTATTTCTATTAAAACTAGACTCAATAAGGAATTTTTACGTATAAAGAATGACTTCTAATTATTTTTTTACAATTTATTATGAATTTTTAAAGTCAGAATAGAGGATCCAGAAATCACTCTGGCCCTGTTTCACAAGGTTTCAAATATCTCATAAAGTATAATTTATATGCCTCTTTTTTTTATCCATATGAAAATAGACTCATTAAGCTTCAATTTCATAACTTGATCATCATTTAATTCCATTTATACTATTTTTAGTGATTTTTCAAATTCATGTCATTGCTGCAGCAATATTCTGTTCTAAGGCAAATTTCATCTTTTCATGAGTTGCTATGAACTAGATAACCTATTAAACTTCCATGATATCAAACATTATCTAAATTTAACCATCACCATGACTTATCAATATCAAACATTTTCTCAACCAATCATGGCCATATCATAAAATTATTTACACAAAATAAATATATTGCTATACATGCCATACTTAAGTTTTACAAGCCATTTACCCAGATGAAAGTCCTTTGGATAGTGTGATCGAACCTTCGACCCGTCCCGATTCCCGAGCTGGCTTGTTCAAAACTCGTATGCGAAAATGGCTATTTTTATCATTTTGTCCACAACTTGGCATTTTTCCATTTTAGCCCGAATTTCAGTTTTCCTTGCTAATTGAGCTTGGAAGCTTGAAAAACCCTAGCCATGGTTTCTCCTTGCTATATTCGGCCATGGGGTTGAAGATGAGCAAAATTGGCTTTTAATTTTGTATTTTAATTCATTTTACCCCTAAATGACCAAAATGCCCTTACTACTAAACTTTCCAAAAATTCCATCCATGTCCAATTTTTGTCCATAGACTTAGAAATTGGTAAAATTTCTATTTAAGACCTCCTAATTAATATTTCAAAACAATTTCATACTAGAAACTTCTAGAATGCAAGTTTTACAAATTATTCGATTTAGTCCCTAATTTCAATTTAAACACTTTATGCATAAAATTTCTTCACGAAATTTTCACACAATCATGCAATCATATCATAGACCTCAAAATAATCATAAAATAATTATTTCTATCTCAGATTTTGTAGTCACGAAACCACTATTCCGACTAGGCCCAAAATCAGGATATTACAACTCTCCCCCCCTTTAGGGATTTTCATCCCCAAAAATCTTACCAGAAAAGTGGTCTTCACTTAGATTCCTCAATTTCATATTTGGTGCTGAAGAACTTTCACTCAGGCGGTGCCTCCAATATATCTCATTAATTTCTCATATATTCTGAAAGTTTACGAACTCATCTCTTAATTGTTCTTAAATTTTCAACCCTTCTCCGTTTCCCTTGTCATCTTGACATAAAACCATATCTCAATTTGCTTAATGGAGACTAGAATTCCAAGAAATTCAACAATAAAAAAAACCTGAAATTCCATGAATCTGATGAGTAGGAATTCATTCAATACCGATATGATTTATAGATCTCGCCAAACATTTAACAATAGGATACATCACATTTTCCTCTTTCCGCCATGGAAATAATTCTGATATGGCCTCAAGAATAATCCTTCTCATTTCCATCCCAATATCAACACTGGCAAGGATAATTTTGATAGATCCCAATGCTCGGCTTTAACCTCTTTAACAACTCAGATTTTATGTAACATCGAATGCTCTAAACTATCACATTACCTCACTGTCTTGAAACACATCACAATTCATACAACGGTACATTACTGAAAGTCAGGAAGTCTTTACTCAATGTAGACTAGTCTAGTTCAGACGCTTCGGTTACCAATATTCTCATCTATCCGAACTCTGTCAACATGTAATAAACTTTTCAGCTTTTACAAGACGAAAACCTTATCATTCGTAGTGACTTTAACTAATATGCAACTCTTTCTAATAAATATACACTTCTCGTTTAGACTATTTACTCTTTTATCTGTACAAAATGAAATTCTATTATCAGACTTGAGAAAATAATCCTGACATAATTGTCGCATGAAATCTTTCAAATAAATAATTTACCATACCGACTGAAACTCGCGCTTTTATCACCTATGCCTTTACTGATGTCAAATCCTTACACAGAAATTAGAAAAAATCCCAATACTAAAATCACCACATTACCAAGATCAAATTAGAAGTATAGTCATATTTGACATGATTATCACGAGCTGAAGAACGCACTTCGAACACGAGTCATAATTGACAAATTATGGAACAAATATAACAAGGAAACCGAATAAAGAAATCAAAGATAGAGAAATCCAGAATAAAGAAATCCAGAATAAAGAAACCCAAGATACGATACTATACCGGAGAATCGAAAACCAAACTCATAGGGAAAATACAGAATACCCTGATAATTCTTCAAAGAAAGAAAGTCCAGAAGAAAACATCATTTAATCCCACTGAAATCAAATATAACAAGATCAATATATCTTCCCATACATATATATCAGATGAAGCATCAAGTAGAAGAAACAAAATCATAATATGATATGTATTCTCTCATCAATTCTTATCAGACAAAATGAAATAGAATACCCGATGAAATAGAGCAATATAAATTATAAACCAGTCAGACTACCAATGCTTTCATCCAACACCAGGATTAAAAGACATTCCCATATAACAAGAATTTCTTCAGAAGATCAATAGCCATAGAAATATTTCTGAGAACGGGTAAACACATAGAACATCTCAAAAGAGACTGCTAAATCTCTCCAGTCATAACTGTCACACTCAGATAGTTCACATTTCAATTATCATTTCCCTAACTAGTTCTGCCGTCACAAATTTCATATTAAACATTCACTAAAGAAGGCCAGTTCTGAATAAAATTTGATTTACACTTTTCTCGACCTTGCACCTGAGTAATTCGATTTACCAAGGAGAATTCCTTTTCTAACTGGGACAGTGCATAACTCCAATAATCTTTACGTCAATCCGATACTTTACTGGCTCTGACTTTACTTATCAGCTCATTTTCAATCTCTGATCATACTTATAACTATTCTATCACTAAACTCTTTGGGTTCTCAACCGAAAACTTATTCAATACAAATCTCATGAAATTCCATTATAAGTACCACTTTGGTAAGGGGGAGGGGTTGTAGGACCTCTGACTCGACTTTCTTATACATACACATATGACACAACTCCCATCATCATAGCAAGATCATCAAAATCATGTCATTCATTCATGTTGGCTTACACCAATTTTCCTATTGTCCCATTTAGACAATATACTTATGCATACGTTCTATGTTTTCTAGATAGCTTTACTTATCATTCATTTAATTAAATTAATTCATGCTCATGACATCATATAAGGCCAAACAAACATAGATATTTGCATCACAATCACAACTTTCATTTCGTGCATCATCATGTACATATCATTATAATCATATAATTCAGTCCAACAATTTAACATAGATAAGTTCATTTCATTATAATCCTTTATCTCATAAAAAATTGTATATCATTAACATTCATCAACATTCAACGTCCAATCAAGACAAGGACATTTTCATTCGTATCATGATATTATGACCTTTATTCATACCTCTACTACTTTCTATTTATTCCGCTCATCTTATCAAGTAAGCCACATACACTACATCGTATGAGCATTAAGAAAATATGGATATTTATCACAACATGAACTTTCATCTCACATATTATCACATATGTATCATAAACTTTTACTCATACTTTTCTGAACTGAGACTTATCATAATCATAACTTTACTCAAATACCTTCGCATAACATTGAACATGGTCAGCGCAGCACGGTTGGAGAGTACCCTGTCTAAATAAGACGGTACTCATACGCGTCGGAAGACATCACACTATCACATATCAGTGGCATGTATAGCTAAACTTTTACACATGCTAGGTTAGTCCGAGAACTGACTAAACCTGCTCTGATACCACTAAATGTAATGCCCCCACGTCCAAAACCGTCACCGGAGTCGAGCTTGAGGAGTTACCGGACATAATTTATCAAATTAAGAACTTCAAATCTTTTGTTTCTACATTCACAGCTTTCTAGCTACTCGCGTCACAGTTACAAGAAAAATAATATATCGAGTTACGAAACTCGAAATCAAGATATTTAAATTTTCCCTAAATCTATACTCATATATCTATTTACTAATATTTTTTCTAGAATTTTTGGTTGGGCCAATTAGTACTGTTTATTAGTTAAAGTCTCCCCTATTTCAAGGTTTGACTGCTCTGACATCTGTGTATTACGAATCAGATATCTCTCTATAAAGAATGACTTATAATTATTTTTTTACAATTTATTATGAATTTTTAAAGTCAGAATAGAGGATCCAGAAATCACTCTGGCCCTGTTTCACAAGGTTTCAAATATCTCATAAAGTATAATTTATATGCCTCTTTTTTTTATCCATATGAAAATAGACTCATTAATCTTCAATTTCATAACTTGATCATCATTTAATTCCATTTATACTATTTTTAGTGATTTTTCAAATTCATGTCATTGCTGCAGCAATATTCTGTTTTAAGGCAAATTTCATCTTTTCATGAGTTGTTATGAACTAGATAACCTATTAAACTTCCATGATATCAAACATGATCTAAATTTAACCATCAGCATGACTTATCAATATCAAACATTTTCTCAACCAATCATGGCCATATCATAAAATTATTTACACAAAATAAATATATTGCTATACATGCCATACTTAAGTTTTACAAGCCATTTACCCAGATGAAAGTCCTTTGGATAGTGTGATCGAACCTTCGACCCGTCCCGATTCCCGAGCTGGCTTGTTCAAAACTCGTATGCGAAAATGGCTACTTTTACCATTTCGTCCACAACTTGGTATTTTTCCATTTTAGCCCAAATTTCAGTTTTCCTTGCTAATCGAGCTTGGAAGCTTGAAAAACCCTAGCCATGGTTTCTCCTTGCTATATTCGGCCATGGGGTTGAAGATGAGCAAAATTGGCTTTTAATTTTGTATTTTAATTCATTTTACCCCTAAATGACCAAAATGCCCTCACTACTAAACTTTCCAAAAATTCCATCCATGTCCAATTTTTGTCCATAGACTTAGAAATTGGTAAAATTTCTATTTAAGACCTCCTAATTAATATTTCAAAACAATTTCATACTAGAAACTTCTAGAATGCAAGTTTTACAAATTGTTCGATTTAGTCCCTAATTTCAATTTAAGCACTTTATGCATAAAATTTCTTCACGAAATTTTCACACAATCATGCAATCATATCATAGACCTCAAAATAATCATAAAATAATTATTTCTATCTCAGATTTTATGGTCACGAAACCACTATTTCGACTAGGCCCAAAATCAGGATATTACATCTTCTACCTTACACGCACTCTCAACAAGCACCACAAACTCTCTTAATTCTAGGATGCCCACAAACACTCGGATGTTTTCATTGAGGCCATCGTCAAACCTCTTACACATGGTAGCTTCAGTGGATACGCATTCCTGCACATACTTGTTAAGTTTCACAAACTCACATTCGTACTCCGTCACAGTCTTATTACCCTGTTTCAACTCTAAAAATTCCTTTCTTTTCTGGTCCATGAACCTCTGGCTAATGTACTTCTTTCAAAACTCTTCTTGGAAAAATTCCCAATTGATCATCTCTCTTGGACACAAGAGTGTTCCACCACTGATAAGTCGAGTCTCGTAGAAGTGACACGGCATACTTCACGCACTCTCCAAGTGTGCATGACAGTTCATTGAATACCCTCAAGATATTTTCTAGCCAAAACTCTACTCTCTCTGGGTCATCATTTATACTAGCCCGAAATTCCTCGGCCTCTTGTTTTTCGATCTTATCTACCAGAAGCTTCTCTCTTCTAAATATATATGTACCTTGCTGAGCTATCGGGGCATACTGAGGGATCGGAGGAGGTGGGGGAGGTGGAGTGTTTGGGTTCACACGAACAAACTCCGTATACCAAGCATCCATCATTAAGAGGTAGGCTTCCCTAGCCCCTCCGCCTTGGCCCATACTCACGGGCTCGCTCTCTACTGGCGCAGTCCCTTCTACGGGAGCCGGCGCATTACTTTCCACATCGTCCACCGTGGTTCTATGAGGATCTATTTCTATATAAAAGCATAGTCTATAATTTTCAGGAATCGTTACACTATCAATATATATATATGGAACGTATAGCTAGATTAGTACTCTAACTAGGTTAGTCCTAGAACCAACTAAACTATAGCTCTGATACCACTAAATATAATACTCCATACCCATATCCCACATTGGGGTAGGGTACGAGGCATTACTTAACTAGTTCTCATATACTCGAACAACCTCAAGTCACCGAGACTCGGTCCAAATTAGAATATTTTTAATAGCCATTTTGGACTCCTTATTATGGGCCTACAAGCCCTAAATCTATCATTAAAACTATTCGGAACCATTCCATGTCTTTAGACCCACTTTGAAAAATTTACTCTGAAACAGGGCACACGCCCATATAGGTAGGCCATGTGCTTACACATGCCCGTGTGGCTTGGGACATGCCTAGGTCCATTGCCCGTGTAGCGAATTTAATTCCATAATTTTAGTCATAATTCAAGTGCAGACTTCACACGGCCTGGGCACACGCCCATGTCCTTGGCCCGTGTTGCTCACACGGCATTACCACATCTGTGTCTTAGCTCGTGTGGGAAAACTTGAGGGTTCTGTTTCTGACATTAGCACACCCAAAATGTCACACGTCCGTGTCTCTACCGTGTGTTTATTACCATGCATACTGACTTAAAAATTCTACATGTAGAGAACACACGGCCGAACCTCATTGCCACCCCTACAAGCATAATTCCATACAACTGCAAGAAAATACCAAAACAACACAATTCATATGGCTAGATTAGCCACTATGGACATTCTTTCACAAGACAAATTACTATGCTATGGAAATAACATATTTGCATATAACCAAAATGAATATTAGCCATCATTCAAGGCTTAATACCAAGTGTGGGATTTATCCCAAGCCAACCCATTTGGCCAATTCTCAAGACACAAAAATAATAAAGTCTAGCCTTATACATGCCATGCTCAAAGATATAAAACCAACTGTACCGATGCTTTGGCTGATAATGTGATCGATATCTCTGACTTCCGATGATCCTTTAGATAGCTAGGTAGCATTGAAAGAAAATGGAAAGAAAGAGGGAGTAAACATAAAAGCTTAGTAAGTTTCACATAAATAATTATACAACAACAACTTTACTACGATCATCAAGCTCTTAGTACAAATATAAACATAGGCTTGACTTACTCGTTACCAACTCACTACTCTTATATTTTACATTGAGTTCATTTCTCATACGTGTCATTTAGGTACCTATATCACTCACAACATGGTTATACTTTTCTTATTAACTCACATTCATAACTTTCACCGTTGAACCTTTCGGAACCCTACCAGATATTCTATCATGCATTCAACATGGGGTAACTACCGATGCCATGTCCCAGACATGGTCTTATACTAGCTCTCGCATATTAGTGTTGATGCCATGTCCCAGACGGGGTCTTACACTAACACATCGCTTAGCTGATGCATGTCCTAGACATGTCTTACACTGGCTTACGTCTCGAGGCCAATACATGTCCCAGACATGTCTTACACTAGCACTCGTCTCTATATCGATGCCATGTCCCAGACATGGTCTTACATTGGCTCTCATAATGTGGTCGATGCATATCCCAGACATGTCTTACACTAGCTCACACAAGTGATCCAAATGTGACGGCATGAATATCCGGTTCACTTCCTAGGGTTACCACAGGATCTTTACCATCTCAATTACCAATATGCATTCTCAATTCACAAACAAAAATTTCAAGCTATATCAATTCAAGCACATCTACTAGCAATGTAGTTGTATTATTTACGTACAACTTGCCTCGGTTTACAAAATGTACTTAACTGGTCAGTTTAGTCGATTTGCTTGGCTTTCCCTCGGTCTACGTTCGAATTTGGAAAATCTTGATCTATAATAACAAAATACACTCATTTAATCACTAATTATAATTAGACAATCATAAATTCATATTTTTTTGTAAAATGACTATTTTGCCCCTAGACTTTGGCAATTTGACCATTTTACCCTTAAGCTCGAAATACAATTTTTATCAAATTTCCTCTTATCTTAGGCCTATTCTAACCCTTACTTCTCTTGTAGCAACCCCAAAATTTCACTATTACACACACTTACCACCTATTTTGCAACTTATGCAAAATAGTCCCTTTAGGTGTTTTCATGCTAACACCTTTCACAAAAATTGTTTAGAACTCTTCTAAGACCCATATTCTTCCATAAAAACTCAACAATCATCACAAATCCATTCATGGCAAAACCCTAAACACTTAATCATTTTGCAAAATAGACCCCTCATTTGAAGGCTCATGCTTCAAGAGTCTCAAAAATGTAAAAATCATCAACAAAGGACATGGAAATCACTTACTTGTTGAGGTGATAAGTTGCTAAAATTTCAAAGCTTCAAAAACTCCTCTTTTTTTGATATTTTCAGTGGAGAAAGAAATGGGAAGAAGATGATATCATTTTTTTTCTTTATTTTTGTCCAAATAAGTCACCTAACATACCAACCATAAAAATTTTGTCCCCTTTGACTCAATGACCGGCTAAGCACTCTAAAAAGGGTCTAATTTCCCTTTAAAGACCTCAAATTTAATTCTCTAGCTATTTGACACATTTGGGTACTAAAATACAACTTTTACCTTTTATGTGATTTAGTCCTTTTTCATAATCGGTCTCGAAAGCATTAAAATTAACTCACCAAATTTTTCATGCACTAATATAATCATAATATAACCTCATAATAATAAAAATAATTTTCCCCACTTCGGATTTGTAGTATTGAGAACACTGTTCTGACTAGGCCCTAAATCGAGGTATTACAACTAAGTTGTTGTTTGTCATCAAGCAAAAAGATAAAAAGAAACAAAATCAAACACACACACAAAAGAAAATAAAATAAAGCAGTGCCTAAGCATGTCATATACAAGGACTAGATCATAGTTACATACATAGAATAATGTGATCGAATATGTAACTCTAATACAATATACAATATACAATCGAATTTTGACCTTCAATATCACACATATTATTTTATGAAATTACAAAACAAAAAGAATTGAAGAATGTTAAGTACAATGATCCATCAAAATAGGTACACAAAATATAGATTTATGCTCGAAGAACAAAAGTAATTAGAAATGTCAAATTTTAGTCAATTTTCATCCTTAAATCGTATGACTTAGGTCACTTCGGTCTTTCGGCTTGTTACGTTCTACGGCTTATGTTGGTTTGGAATCAAGGAATCGGCACACAAAACGATTTAAACATGAAAATTGTTGGCACATTATATTGACCCCAATACTTTCCCGATTAGACCCTTTAGCTCACCACCGTATATTCCTTTCTCTCACCTACCTTTTCTCTCTGATTCTTAAGGTGTAGTAAAATTAGTGAAAAAATTATCCTAGCGAGACTATTGTGCAAAAATGAGGATTTTTTCTTTTCTTTGCTTTTTTCATTCACTTTGCTTTTCAATTTTTGCAAGAACATCTCGCTTGGCTTTTTTTAGTCTTTTTAAACTTTTTCTTTTGATTAATTTTCAAAATTTTGTATTTATGTAACTTTTTATTTTGATTAATTTTCAAAATTTTCTATTTATGTACAAATTAGTAAGACTCTTATACTCACCATACTATACTATCTCTTAAGCTCACTCTTATTTTTCTTTTATTTTGGAAACTACTATATTGTATCTTCCTTACCCTCAATATCAATGGCTCGACGTCTAAGTTTGTACATGGACCAAAGAAATCGCATCAAGCGATTATATTTTAAGGCTTAGGGTTTCCATTATGGTTCATCAAGAAATAGGGATTTAGGCTAAAAATGTAACACCTATTACTTGGTCCAGTTGTCAAACCTAAGTAATGAGATGTTATAACAAATGCCAAACAAATTCCATACAATTTATTCATTTAATTCTCAAATCAATATTAAATAATCACATATGAGCATGTATAAATACATTATTCAATCTATTTCTGGTAAATATTGAGTAAACAAAAGTTTAAAACCAATTCAATAATAAACAGGGATCAATTTGAATTAAAAACAAAAATGAAGGAAAATTTTGCATACCATGTGTGAAAGCTAAGCAGTGTGTGATATACTACACGACCGTGTCCCTAAACCTTGTACAAAAGCGTGCCCACGTGAGATAGGCCACATGTTGTATGAGTGGATCACATGGTTGTGTGGATGGGTCACACGACCATGTGAGCAAATCGTGTAACTCTTTTGTGCTCGTGTGCTATAAAACCACTTAAATTTTTACATACCACACGCTCGTGCCATGAGCCTATGTATGGCAAACGGTCGTGTACCAGAGCGTTACTCAGGCCGTGTGTATCTAGAAAATGCCTTCCAAAATAAAGAGCCAACCATGAAACACTTATGCTAGAAGCTACCATTAAAGCCATATTTCAACCTATTCAAAAGTTTTCAATTCAATTAAAAATCATCATTTAAAACAACCATCCTAAGTGTCTAACCAATATGCCAAAATTATAACACCCCTTACCCATGTTCAAGGCTGAATAGGGTTACGGAGCATTATCAGACTTATTACACTAATACACATACAATTCTCATACACTTTTCCATTTCAAATATAAACATCATTCATAAACAATCATATTGTCCCTAATACGAGCCTACAAGGCCAAAAACATGCATTAAGAGTGGTTCGAGACTAAATCGATAACTAAGAAAATTTCTGGAAAACTTAGAAAATTTTGCAAAATACAGTGGACACACGCTTGTGTGGCCCGGCGGTGTGTCTCACATGGCCAAAGATAGGTCCGTGTTATATGCCGTGTGGACATTTGAAATAGGATCACATGGCTGTGCCCCAGCTCATGTCTGACCCCGTGTAACTCTCTGACTTTGGTAACATGGCCAACCATACGCTCGTGTGACCAGCCCGTGTGCCCTTCGAAATGGCCGCACACGCCCGTGTGCCAGACTGTATGCTAGGTCCTGCCAATCCTATAGGGTATACTAACTTATGCCACACAGCCAAGTCACACGCCTATGTGCTGTGCTGTGTGGAGCATACTGACTTGATTTCTAATTCAACACCAGGGGACAGATGGCCGTGTAACCTGACTATAACACCCCTAACCTGTATCTAACACCAGGATAGAGCCCAAGGCATTACCGGAACTTTACACTTTCAGTATACTAACTCAGGTCACAAAATTTCATTTGAATTTAAAACTTTTCAATCATGAACATCTCGTCCCTTGCATAGGCCTTCGAGACCTATAACATATCGGAAGGCAATGCTGGACAAATACGAGCACGTTCGATTAGCCTTGGGTCCTCAAAAAATTTTCCTTAACTAAAAGGGACACACGCCTGTCTATTTTGGGGCACGTCCATGCTCTTCAACCGTGGGCAACACTTACTTATCAACATGGCCATGAAACACGCCCGTGCTACCTACTCGTGGATGAAATTGTCATTTTAACACGGCCATGGTGCACGCCCGTGTGGCCTACCCGTGTACAACTTTGAGCTAAGGTTTTAAGTGCAAGGTACACACAGCCATAGCACACGCCCATGGAAGGGAACCGTGTGTCACACACGGCCTAGACCCACGCCTGTGTGTTCAACCATGTGGACTTTATTAGGCTATTTTCCAAGCCTTTAGTCACCCCTTTATACTACTTGTGCCTAATGGTTACCAAGTTTGAGAAGAAGCATTATTATATACTTGTAAATAATCTTAATGAAAATAGTTGTACAGAAACCTCATATCATTGGTTTCATACATAAATGGTTATTTCCTATTTAGTGTCATGGGTTCCCATATTACTTTTATCCATCTTAAATTGGCTCATTCATGTGATTCACTGCCAATTGATAGCAACCCATCCTTCGTAATTAAAACCATGCATAAAATCATAGGTCATAGCCTACTTAAATTAAGCCAATTTTCATAGCCATATACAAAGAGATAAACATATTTTTACATGCCTTTACTGGGCAAATCAAATGACACATATAACAAAATACTCAAAAATACTATACATGCCATTAACAAAATAAACTAAGTCTTTGTACCAAAGCTTGTTTAGTTGATAGTGTGTTCACTCCCCAATTGTCTTCCAATCTTTATGAGTCCTTGAGCTCTGTGAGACAGGGAAAAAACGAGGGGTAAGCATTTTCATGCTTAGTAAGCTCGAATAATCGGAAAGTAAACTTACCTAGTAATTAGCAAACATCCATACTTATTTCATGAAATCATCCATTACGAAATGATTTCCTATCACATGCACTCAATCAATGAGTTAGTCATATAATCATGTATTATGTAATTTAACTAGATGAGCTCATCATTCAACATTTCACTCATATATGTATATCCCATGTTATTCTCGTTGAGTTTCTAGGAAACCTCAATGGAATACCAATATTCGTCAATTCATACGAATGATTATTCCATCTATGCACTCCCGCGAGCCTTACATCATATGGCAGGATTACTAGTCCAGGCTAAATCCCCCATTATATGAACTCATAAGGTCATGTCAAGATTACCAGTCCAGGCTAAATCCCTTATAGCAACAAACACCCTTAATGAGCTCAGATCTGAATTACCAATCCAAGCTAAATTCAGACCCTAATCGAATTACCCATCCGGGCTGAATCCATCATGCACAAATATTCTTCGGGAGGCTTGATCATTCAAGGAACACCTGTCCGAGCTAGATTCCTTTTCATACTTGAGATCTTGGATTACCCGTCTGGGCTAAATCCTTACTACAACACATGCAGGATCTTAGTTTACCTTTTCAATGAGGGCCTATCCATCGAATTCCCTTTGTCAACCTCAACTGAGATATTTTTCACATGTTATCATCAATATGCATTTCTATGATATTTCATACCAATAACAAATACAATCATTAAGCATTCATAATTCATACAATTATGCATATCAAGGGTTTACTTTAAGTTATCCGAACTTACCTGGTATTCTTTTCAGAGTTGTGTTTTGGTTATTCCGAAACCTTGCGTTTACCACGATTAACCTCCGAAATTTGTTCCTCGGGGTCTATAACAAAAAAATTAATTCATTAATACCCCACATTATATATATTTCAAGTTTAATACCTATCCCCGGTCCAAATGGCCGTTTTTCCCCTAACCTTTCACATCTTTACGATTTAGTCCCTAGGCTCGTATAATGAATCACATGCAATTTCTATCTTACCCAAGCCTAACCGAACATTTTTCTCTCTTATGGCAACCCACATTTTTCATTATTTTTCTCATTTCTACCACACATTTACATTTTTTGCAAAATAGTCCCTATAAGGGTTTCTCGTGAAAACCAACTTGGAAAAGATGTTTAACACACATTTATCTTTCATATTCTTCCATAATCCATCAAAATACCAATAACTCATGCATGGGTAAATTTTTGAACATGAACCCTAGCATGAAATATGGGTAGAAATGGAGAGAGCAAACTACCGGGATTTCAAAAATACAAAGAACATGAAAAACGGGGCTTGGGAGCACTTACTATTGAGCTTGAAAATTGAAGAAACCCTAGCTATGGTGTCCTCCAAATTTCGGCATCTATGGGAAGAAGATGAGCATATTTTTGCTTTATTTTCCCTTTTTATTTCATTAAAATGCCTAATGACCAAAATACCCTCATGCCCTTTCTTTAAAATTTCATCCATGCAAGCCCATTTTTGTCCAAAAATTTAGAACTTGGGCAAATTGATCTCCAAGACCTTCTAATTCATAATCTATAGCAATTTCATACAAATTACTTCTAGAATCCAAGTTTTGCAATTTATTCAATTTAGTCCCTAATTTCCAATTGGACATCTTATACTTAGAATTTCTTCATGAAACTTTAACACATGCATATACTCATATTCTGGGCCTCATAATAATCATAAAATAATTATTTTGATGTCAGATTTGTGGTCCCGAAACCACTATTCCATCTGGGCCCTATTTCGTAATGTTACACTGACCGTGTGTCGCGCACAACTGAGACACACGCCCGTGCCTTTTCTAGTGTAGAAAAAAATAGGCTACTTACCAAGCCATCTTGCCACCCAAATTTGCATACACCTACACCAAACCAAATGGCACCAAACGATAGGCATTCAAATCAAGCATAACCAAGCCTAATTCATGCTAAATCCAAACCATCAAGCATAAGATACTCATGTGTCAAGACAATTCAAACACTTTCATACCAAATTCACATTCTTAAATCACCCTAATGGTCACTTTCAATTAAGCATCATTGTACCTAAAACCACAAGCATATCAACTTCAATTTATCAAACATATGATACACAAATTACCAATTCACAAACAACCATTCACCACAAGCATTTATATTGTAAATACCATATGCATAATAAAGGCCATTTACACACACATATATATGCGCAACCAAATCAACCAAAATATGACAAATCACTTTGCTATATACATATCAACCACTTAACATTTTCAAGCCAACTCAATGGCTAAATTCACTATTATCATATACCAAAATGACCAAAGCTCCTATACATGCCATACAACCAAAAACATAGATTCAAAAGTACTAAAGTCATAGCTTGATAGTGTGATGAGGTCTCCGAAGATTCCCAAATTCGAGCTAGCTTCGATTTCACTATAAGACATGGAAAAATAAACAATGTAAGCTATAAAAGTTAGTAAGCTTATATGATATAGTAAACAAAACTCCCATTCAATTACCATTCAAAATATGAACACAACATACTATAAAACATTTAACCACAATGTTAACATAAATCCAATCACATAATTAACCATAAACTCATAACTTCCATAGATTCGATGCTTATGTAGTTTTCATACATACATGTACTAATACTTGTCTATTTCTCACTATTTCATATCTTCGATATACCCGTTGAACCATTTGGCATACTATCAGATACTTGAGAATCTCGCACCCTAAGTGCCTCATATATAGCTGAAGCTATCTCAATCTTATATCACATATAATGCTCACTCTCGAGCTAACAACGGGTCTGCTCACACAAGCTGATGAGAATTCGCAACACATTTCAGATAACTCAACCACTGGTAGGACGTATGGACCAGTACCCACATCACATAACCCCTAATAACATGTCATCTATATCCTAATCTATTCCTAAGGTTTAACCGAGATTTGTAGTTGCCGAATCGTCGTTGAACATATCCTCAATGTCGTATACACAATATGTTCAATATTAAAGCATTTAAAACACAATTATAATAATGCTTTTAGCATACGAACTTACCTGGATTTCAAAAATGGCAAAACAGATCGACTAGTCCAAAACCTTGTTTTTCCCCCGATCTAAATCTGAATTTCACTTTTCTTGATCTATATGTAATCAAATTTAACTAACTCAATCATCATTCTATTCAATTTATTCTAAAATACATACTAAGGTAACTTTACACTTTTGCCCCTAATATTTCAACATTTTTTCAATTTAGTCCTTATCTCATAAAAATAAAAATTCATGCAATTAAAACTATACCCATGCTAGCTGAATTTCAATTAAGTCCCTAGCAGGCCATATTCTTCATTTATTTCACAATTTAACCACAAAATTTCAACATTTCTCAATTAAATCCCTAAATGACAATTTTGTCAAAAATCACTTTACAAATGTTGTTTATCTAACAACAAGCTTACATTTTCTATCATCAAACATCAAAATACACATAGATTCATCAATGGAAAAACCCTAAACCTTTAAAAATTTACAAATTAGTCCTTGGGCTAGCTAAATTAAGCTGCAACGATCTCAAAAACATAGAAATCATTAAAAACGGGACAAAAATCACTTACCAATTAAGCATCAAAGTGACCGAACCCTAGCAAGCTCTCATGGAGATTTCTTTCTTTTTATTATCGGTGGAGAATGATGACTAAAAGATGATATCTTGGTTTTTCTTTATTTTACTTAATTTAATTTACTAAATTACATTTTTAACCTTGGTTATAAATCATTAAAATCACTTAATATATGTCCAAGAATGTCCACTCAAATAAAAATGGTTTAATTACCACATAAGGGCCTTCATTATTTAATTTCATAGCCATTAGACACCTTTAGCTATTAGAACTAAAGTTTTACAGTTTACACGATTTAGTCCTTTTTATCAAATTAAGCACTCAAACAATAAAATTTCTTAATGAAATTTTCACACAATCATATTATCATGCTATAAACATTAAAATAATAATAAAATAAATATTTTAACCTCGAATTTTTGGCCCCAAAACTATTGTTTTGATTTGACTAAAAACGGGTTGTTAAAAAAATTAGCACCTCAATATATTAAATCCAAAATTAACTAATACATCGTATGCATAACACTCCAATATGCATTTCAAGGCACCCCAGACAATGACTCAATTTATCACCAAACTAACCTTTCAAATCATTTCTCAAATTGAATCAAATTCAACTTAATACTTCATGCATTAAAGCTACCAGATCATTACAAGCATAGCATAGGCTTATGAATCACTTTTATACATCTATTCTATAGCATATTACCTAATCACCATTTAAGCTATCAACCATACAAATTAACTATTCCTCAAAATAACATTATCATGATCAATGCCATCGCACACAAATATATATGCATAAGATTTCTCAAAATACCAAAAGAATCCAAATAAACACTATATTACCATAAGACATCCTAGGTACATGTTGAGACCAAAATGAATTCATCACCAACACTTGTGTTCGGGATTGCCACTGGATGTTGAGTCAAAAAACGAATCATAAAGTACTTAACTTGTGCACAGAAAACAAACTGTAAGTTGAGTATAACTTGTGGTATTTCTATAATCCGAGCATAAAAGTGAAACATAAATCATTAAGATGTATAAGTTAAAATCTAAATATTATGCAACTTATCACCTTCAAAATACCAATTTCACATATTCATAGATCCGAAATAGCACATTTCCACAATATTAGTATATGACTATCACACTCTACAAGTCATTCAATAACACAACCCTTATAATGTCATGTTTCATCTCAATTTCCAGTCTCATGTTTTGGAACATGATATATCATTGTTCACAATTCATTCCACAATTTCTTATTTTATTTTCCATTTCAATTCCATTTTTCTTCTTTTTTTCCTATCAATATCATATAACTCATTTTATCATTTATTTTCCTATTTCCATAACTTGGACTCAGACAAATACACGGATCCAATCAACACACTAATTTGGCACCTAGTGCCTCATCGAATAAATTTGAAGCAAATAGTTATGCCCAATGCTATTAATAAGTTCGACACCCAGTGTCTCATTAGTTAAGCTGAAACAAATTGGACCTAGTGCCTAATCTACTTGTAGTTGAAGTGTAATATCCTGATTTTGGGCCTAGTCGGAATAGTGGTTTCGTGACCACAAAATTCGAGATAGAAATAAGTATTTTATGATTATTTTAAGGTCTATGATATGATTGCATGATTGTGTGAAAATTTCGTGAAGAAATTTTATGCATAAAGTGCTTAAATTGAAATTAGGGACTAAATCGAATAATTTGTAAAACTTGCATTCTAGAAGTTTCTAGTATGAAATTGTTCTGAAATATTAATTAGGAGGTCTTAAATAGCAATTTTACCAATTTCTAAGTCTATGGACAAAAATTGGACATGGATGAAATTTTTGGAAAGTTTAGTAGTAAGGGCATTTTGGTCATTTAGGGGTAAAATGAATTAAAATACAAAATTAAAAGCCAATTTTGCTCATCTTCAACCCCATGGCCGAATATAGCAAGGAGAAACCATGGCTAGGGTTTTTCAAGCTTCCACGCTTGATTGTAAGTCCGTTCTAGCCTCGTTTTTAATGATTTTACGTTTTTGGAGTCCCTGTAGCTCGATTTAGCTTATGCTAGCAATAATTTAACCTAGGGTTTATATTTGGAAAAATACCCATAGGTGAAATTTGTGTATTTTGGTTTTTTATGATAGAATATGAGGTTTTAAATTATGTTAGACAACTTGTGCTACTCGGTTTTAAGTGAAAACAAGCAAAAGGGCTTAATCGGTAAAAATACCTAATAGTCATAAGTACATGTTAGAGTGAGAATTTGATGTTTCCATAGAAGGAAAAAATGATCAGCATGTCATAAAACATAAGAAAATAGGATGAAGTTTAATTTACGAGCTTCGGGGCAAAAGTGTAAATATGCAAAAGTTTAGGGGCAAAATTGTAATTTTTCTAAAATATGATTTTGGGTCAATTTGAATAATGTGAGTCCTAATTAGACTATATTTTAAATGATAGAGTAAGGAAAACTAAAATTCGGGCTAAAATGGGGAAAATACCAAGTTGTGGACGAAATGGTAAAAGTAGCCATTTTCGCATACGAGGTAAGTTCATGTATAAATGTAGTAACATAATTGTCATTTTAAGCAATTTAATGTTGTTTATATGATATGATGCTGATTATTATCATGAAATATTATGCTTTGTGGTTATTTTCGAATAAAATGCAAATTATGTGTATTAATTGTTAAATATAAAGTACTACCGAGTATTGGTTTTGGTATTTTACGGAAGATGGCAAGGATATGTGTTCGAGGAAAATCCCGTTTGAACCTTAGGAATAGATTAGGATACAAGTGACATGTCACTAGGATGGTTGAGCATCCGAACTCGTTGAGTTGAGTCCGAGTTCACTTATAGATGCGAATGTCCGAACTCGTTGAGTTGAGTCCGAGTTCGTGAAATGTAACTAGGCATCCGAACTCGTTGAGTAGAGTCCGAGTTCACCTATGGACGCGAACACCCAAGCTCATTGAGTTGAGTCCGAGTTCGCTTATAGGCGGGTTACATGGTAGCTTGGCTACATATGTGGCACTTATGTGCAAACTTTCCATGTATCCGAATTATATTCCGATGTGTTCAACGGGTAAAGTTCTACTAAAATGGAGGAATACTCAAGATGAAAGGGACGTGTTGGTAAGTGTTGTGAAATGGGTACTTTGAATAGATATGTACTTAACCCTCGAGTTGAAAAATCGATATAACAACAATATGGTAAGATGATAAATGAAAATGTGATATGAATGTCTCGGTGATGATTATGCAAATGATGTTTTATGTTTGCTTATATAGTTATGTTACTTGCTATTTGCATGTGAACTTACTAAGCATTTATGCTTACTCCCTCCTTTTCATTCCTTGTAGTTTTGACAAGCCAGCTCGGAAATCGGGAACGGTCGGAGGCTCGCTCACACTATCCGTATACCATCTTGGCATAATGGCTTGTATATTTTGAGTATGACATGTATAGCATTATAATCATTTTGTATATATGGTCTTATGATATGGTTATTGAGTGGTATGGAAATGCTTGGTAATGATTAGCCATTGGAATGGCTAATCATGATCATATTTGGTGTTATGTATGTCAAATTGCTAGCCAATCCATGGAAACCATGAAATTGGTAAAATTTACCATAAAATAGATTCAGACAGCAGTAGTGATGTGAATTTGAAAAATCACTGAAAATAGTATAAATGGAATTAGATAATGAATAAGTTATGGAATCGAAGCTTGATGAGTCTATTTTCATATGGAAGAAGCGAAATAGGTATATGAGCTATATTTTATGAGATGTTTAAATTTTTGTGAAACAAGGCCAGAGCGATTTCTAGATCCCCTATTCTGACTTTGGAAATTCACCATAAATTTTACAAAGATAATTAGAAGTAATTATTTATATTTACATATTCCTTATTGAGTCTAGTTTTATTAGAGACAAACGACATAGTCATTGAAGCTCTGTATAGGAAGATATCTAATTCGTAATACACAGAGGTCAGAGTAGTCGAACCCTAAAACATGGGAGACTTTAACTAATAAACTGTACTAATTGGCCTGACCAAAAATTCTAGAAAACAATTAGTAGATATATATTTGATTATAGTTTTAGGAAAAAATTACGAAATTGGATTTCGAGTTTCAGAACTCGAGATATGATTTTTAAAGCGACTGTGATGCAGTTAGCTAGCTTGTCTGGAAATTTTAAAATGAATTGTATGAGTTTTTTAAGTAATGAATTAAGTTCGCTAACACCTCGTGTTCGACTCCGAAAATGGTCTCGGGTACGGGGCGTTACATTTAGTGGTATCAGAGTAGGTTTATTCGGTTCTCGGACTAACCTAGCATGTGTAAAAGTTTAGCTATACATGCCACTGATCTGTGATAGTGTGATGTCTTCCGACGCGTATGAGTACCGTCTTAGTTAGACAGGGTACTCTCCAACCGAGCTGCACCGACCATGTTCAATGTTATGTGAAGGTATTTGAGTAAAATTATGATTATGATAAGTCTCGGTTCAGAAAAGTATGCATAAAGGTTTATGATACATATGTGATAAATATTCATATTTGCTTAATGCTCATATGATGTAGTGTATGTGGCTTACTTGATAAGATGAACGGAATAAATAGAAAGTAGTAGAGGTATGAATAAAGGTCATAATATTATGATACGAGTGAAAATGTCCTTGTCTTGATTTGGACGTCGAATGTTGATAAATGTTAATGATATATAATTTTTATGAGATAAAAGATTATAATGAAATGAACTTATCTATGTTAAATTGTTGGACTGAATTATATGATTGTAATGATATGTACATGATGATGCACGAAATGAATGTTGTGATTGTGATGCAAATATCTATGTTTGTTTGGCCTTATATAATGTCATGAGCATGAATTAATTTAATTAAATGAATGGATAAGTAAAGCTGTCTAGAAAACATAGAATGTATGCATAAGTATATTGTCTAAATGGGACAATAGGAAAATTGGTGTAAGCCAACATGAATGAATGACATGATTTTGATGATGTTACTATGATGATGGAAGTTGTGTTATATGTGTATGTATAAGAAAGTCGAGTCAGAGGTCCTATAACCCCTCCCCCTTACCGAAGTGGTACTTATAATGGAATTTCATGAGATTTGTATTGAATAAGTTTTCGGTTGAGAACCCAAAGAGTACAGTGATAGAATAATTATAAGTATGATTAGAGATTGAAAATGAGCTGATAAGTAAAGTCAGAGCCAGCAAAGTATCGGATTGACGTAAAAATTATTGGAGTTATGCACTGTCCCAGTTAGAAAAGGAATTCTCCTTGGTAAACCGAATTACTCAGGTGCAAGGTCGAGAAAAGTGTAAATCAAAATTTATTCAGAACTGGCCTTTTTTAGTGAATGGTTTAATATGAAATTTGTGACGGAAGAACTAGTTGGGGAAATGATAATTGAAATGTGAACTATCTGAGTGTGACAGTTATGACTGGACAGATTTAGCAGTCTCTTTTGAGATGTTCTATGTGTTTACCCGTTCTCAGAAATATTTCTATGGCTATTGATCTTCTGAAGAAATTCTTGTTATATGGGAATGTCTTCTAATTCTGGTGTTGGATGAAAGCATTGGTAGTCTGACTGGTTTATAATTTATATTACTCTATTTCATCGGCTATTCTATTTCATTTCGTCTGATAAGAATTGATGAGAGAATACGTATGATATTATGATTCTGTTTCTTCTGCTTGATGCTTCATCTGATATATATGTATGGGAAGATATATTGATCTTGTTATATTTGATTTCAGTGGGATTAAATGATGTTTTCTTCTGGACTTTCTTTCTTTGAAGAATTATCGGGGTATTCCGTATTTTCTCTATGAGTTTGGTATTCGATTCTCTGGCATAGTATCGTATCTTGGGTTTCTTTATCCTGGATCTCTTTATTCTGGATTTCTTTATTCCGGGTTTCTCTATCTTGGATTTCTTTATTCGGTTTTCTTGTTATCTTTGTTTCATAATTTGTCAATTACGACTCATGTTCAAAGTGGGTTCTTCAGCTCGTGATAATCATGTCAAATATGACTATACTTCTAATTTGATCTTGGTAATGTGGTGATTTTAGTATTGGGATTTTTTTCTAATTTCTGTGTAAGGATTTGACATCAGTAAAGACATAGGTGATAAAAGCGCGAGTTTCAATCGGTATGGTAAATTATTTATTTGAAAGATTTCAAGTGACAATTATGTCAGGATTATTTTTCCCAAGTCTAATAATAGAATTTCATTTTGTACGGATAAAAGAGTAAATAGTTTGAACGAGAAGTGTATATTTATTAGAAAGAGTTGGATATTAGTTTAAGTTACTACGAATGATAAGGTTTCCATCTTGTGAAAGCTGAAAAGTTTATTACATGTTGACAGAGTTTAGGTAGATGAGAATATTGGTAACTGAAGCGTCTGAACTAGACTAGTATACATTGAGCAAAGACTTCTTGACTTTCAGTAATGTATTGTTGTATGAATTGTGATGTGTTTCAAGACAGTGAGGTAATGTGATAGTTTAGAGCATCCGATGTTACATAAAATCGGAGTTGTTAAAGGGGTTAAAGCCGAGCATTGGGATCTATCAAAATTATCCTTGTCAGTGTTGATATTGGGATGGACATGAGAAGGATTATTCTTGAGGCCATATCAGAATCATTTCTATGGCGGAAAGAGGAAAATGTGATGTATCCTATTGTTAAATGTTTGGCAAGATCTATAAATCATATCTATATTGAATGAATTCCTACTCATCAGATTCGTGGAATTTCAGGTCTCTTTGATTGCTGGATTTCTTGGAATTCCGGTCTCCATTAAATCAAGTTGAGATCCGGGTTTTATGTCATGATATCATGGGAAACTGAGAAGGGTTGAAAATTTAAGAACAGTTGAGAGTTGAGACTGTAAGCTTTTAGATCATATGAGAAATTGAAGAGATGTATTGGAGGTACAGTCTAAGTGCAAGTTCTTCGGCACCGAATATGATATTAAAAGTGAAGACCACTTTTCTGGTAAGATTTTCGGGGACGAAAATCCCTGAAGGGGGGAGAGTTGTATATCCTGATTTTGGGCCTAGTCAGAATAGTGGTTTCGTGACCACAAAATCCGAGATAGAAATAATTATTTTATGATTATTTTAAGGTCTATGATATGATTGCATGATTGTGTGAAAATTTCGTGAAGAAAATTTATGCATAAAGTGCTTAAATTGAAATTAGGGACTAAATTGAATAATTTGCAAAACTTGCATTCCAGAAGTTTCTAGTATGAAATTGTTTTGAAATATTAATTAGGAGGTCTTAAATAGAAATTTTACCAATTTCTAAGTCTATGGACAAAAATTGGACATGGATGGAATTTTTGGAAAGTTTAGTAGTAAGGGCATTTTGGTCATTTAGGGGTAAAATGAATTAAAATACAAAATTAAAAGCCAATTTTGCTCATCTTCAACCCCATGGCCGAATATAGCAAGGAGAAACCATGGCTAGGGTTTTTCAAGCTTCCACGCTTGATTGTAAGTCCGTTCTAGCCTCGTTTTTAATGATTTTTACGTTTTTGGAGTCCCGGTAGCTCGATTTAGCTTATGCTAGCAATAATTTAACCTAGGGTTTATATTTGGAAAATTACCCATAGGTGAAATTTTTCTATTTTGGTTTTTTATGATGGAATATGAGGTTTTAAATTATGTTAGACAACTTGTGCTACTCGGTTTTAAGTGAAAACGAGCAAAAGGGCTTAATCGGTAAAAATACCTAATAGTCATAAGTACATGTTAGAGTGAGAATTTGATGTTGCCATAGAAGGAAAAAATGATCAGCATGTCACAAAACATAAGAAAATAGGCTGAAGTTTAATTTACGAGCTTCGGGGCAAAAGTGTAAATATGCAAAAGTTTAGGGGCAAAATTGTAATTTTTCTAGAATATGATTTTGGGTCAATTTGAATAATGTGAGTCCTAATTAGACTATATTTTAAATGATAGAGTAAGGAAAACTGAAATTCGGGCTAAAATAGGGAAAATACCAAGTTGTGGACAAAATGGTAAAAGTAGCCATTTTCGCATACGAGGTAAGTTCATGTGTAAATGTAGTAACATAATTGTCATTTTAAACAATTTAATGTTGTTTATATGACATGATGCTGATTATTATCATGAAATATTATGCTTTGTGGTTATTTTCGAATAAAATGCAAATTATGTGTATTAATTGTTAAATATAAAGTACTACCGAGTATTGGTTTTGGTATTTTACGGAAGATGGCAAGGATATGTGTTCGAGGAAAATCCCGTTTGAACCTTAGGAATAGATTAGGATACAAGTGACATGTCACTAGGATGGTTGAGCATCCGAACTCGTTGAGTTGAGTCCGAGTTCACTTATGGATGCGAATGTCCGAACTCGTTGAGTTGAGTCCGAGTTCGTGAAATGTAACTAGGCATCCGAACTCGTTGAGTTGAGTCCGAGTTCACCTATGGATGCGAACGCCCGAGCTCATTGAGTTGAGTCCAAGTTCGCTTATGGGCGGGTTACATGGTAGCTTGGCTACATATGTGGCACTTATGTACAAACTTTCCATGTATCCGAATTATATTCCGATGTGTTCAATGGGTAAAGTTCTACTGAAATGGAGGAATACTCAAGATGAAAGGGACGTATTGGTAAGTGTTGTAAAATGGGTACTTTGAACAGGTATGTACTTAACCCTCGGGTTTAAAAATTGATATAACAACAATATGGTAATATGATAAATGAAAATGTGATATGAATGTCTCGGTGATGATTATGCAAATGATGTTTTATGTTTGCTTATATAGTTATGTTACTTGCTATTTGCATGTGAACTTACTAAGCATTTATGCTTACTCCCTCCTTTTCATTCCTTGTAGTTTTGACAAGCCAGCTCGAAAATCGAGAACGGTCATAGGCTCGCTCACACTATCCGTATACCATCTTGGCATAATGGCTTGTATATTTTGAGTATGGCATGTATAGCATTATAATCATTTTGTATATATGGTCTTATGATATGGTTATTGAGTGGTATGGAAATGATTGGTAATGATTAGCCATTGGAATGGCTAATCATGATCATATTTGGTGTTATGTATGTCAAATTGCTAGCTAATCCATGGAAACCATGAAATAGGTAAAATTTACCATAAAATAGATTCAGACAACAGAAGTGATGTGAATTTGAAAAATCACTAAAAATAGTATAAATGGAATTAAATAATGAATAAGTTATGGAATCGAAGCTTGATGAGTATATTTTCATATGGAAGAAGCGAAATAGGTATATGAGCTATATTATATGAGATCTTTAAATTTTTGTGAAACAGGGCCAGAACGATTTCTAGATCCCCTGTTCTGACTTTGGAAATTCACCCTAAATTTTAAAAAGATAATTAGAAGTAAGTCTTTATATTTACAGATTCCTTATTGAGTCTAGTTTTATTAGAGACAAACAGAATAGTCATTGAAGCTCTGTATAGGGAGATATTTGATTCGCAATACACAGAGATCAGAGTAGTCGAACCCTGAAACAGGGGGAGACTTTAACTAATAAACTGTACTAATTGGCCTGACCGAAAATTCTAGAAAAAAATTAATAGATATATATTTGAGTCTAGTTTCAGGAAAAATTTACGGAATTGTATTTCGAGTTTCGGAACTCAAGATATGATTTTTAAAGCGACTATGATGCAGTTAGACAGCTTGTCTGGAAATTTTAAAATGAATTGTATGAGCTATTTAATAATGAATTAAGTCCGTTAACACCTCATGTTCGACTCCGGAAATGGTCTCGGGTACGGGGCGTTACATGAAGAATCCCTAAACTCTTCCTACCTTATGGCACGCCATCAATATCCAACTCTACATGAACAGTTAATAACGTTTTCATTTCATATTTCATTACCAACCAATATCTCTATTCCCATTTGTTTTCAATATGAATGCATTTATTCATCATTCACAACATCGGCAATATTTCAATACATACTCAATTTTCACATTTATAGAAAGTACACGCATTTCACAAATATAATCAATTTCTTTATAATCATCAATTGATTCAAATCATCTCAAATGATCAATAAATCTTACGTCATAACCTTACCATGAACAAATAAGTCAATATGCATTAATCTATAAGTTAGTTAGAATTATAAAAACGTACACCGAAAATTTTGGGCTATTCATCGGTGACTTCGTCTTTTCTTTTATTTTTCGAAGAACCTGGGTTGACGTTAGCTATGGATTAAAACAAACATAATAAATTATCAATACATAGCCAATTTCACATTCAATTTCCAATTTATATAACTTTTACATTTTATTCAATTTAGTCCCTAAAATTGAAGCTAACATAACTTTCACATTTAACCTCCAATTTTTATATCGTTTTCACTCTAAACCTAATTTAACTTTTTATTTCACATTTGTACCACTAAATTCAAAATTTGTGCATTTTAGTCCCTATTGCACAGCTTTAACAATTCACTTTATAATCTAGTCCTTATCAATTCTAAACTTAAAATTTATCAAAATAACACCTCGAACTTTAAATATTCAATGATTATAATGTAATGATCTGAAAATTAGTGGTACCAAAAAATTTGATTTTGAGATTTCGTTTATGTAAACTAATGTCATAAATATTTTTAATTAAATATTTACGGAGTTATGTTGTAGGTGAAATGATTTTTTTTGGTTAGGTAATTTTATTGAATTAGTGTTTAACTAAGGTACAAGGACTAAATCATAAAATTGGTAAAAGTTCAATTGTTAGAGATTATTATTTAATAATAGAATAAGTACTTAAGTGGTAATTAAACCAAAACATAAAGAATAGTGGACGACAAGTGGATTGCTTTACTTATTTATGTAAAATAATATTAATAAAATAATACTAAAAAATCTCATTAATACGAAAAAATGGGTTTTTAATAAAAAATATTAAAAAAGAGGAGAATCTTCTTCAACCTGGATTATTTTTTTCGAAAGTGAGGACACTTCAAAAAAATTCTACTTGTTTTACTAGCTACAATTCGATTAGAGAGTGAGAAGAGAATTGTTGCATGCTAAATTTTGAGCTCGTTTAGGAGCTAATTTTCCTCAAGAAACTTGCAAAAAGGGGAAGGAGAAGGCAACGGGAAGAGGGGAAGAGATCTTACTCAAGGTTATGCTCAACTTCGAGTTTCTGTGAGTCTTCTATAATTTTTTCTTTCTTGATTTCTTTGTTCACTTTCATGCTGGTATGAATGTATAAATCCAAGGAAAATTTTGGTGGAATGCATGTTGTAGAGGGAGCTGCTTATACATATATTTTTTTAAGCAGGCTATTATGTAATAGCCCGTTTTTAGTCAAATCAGAACAGTGGTTTTGGGACCACAAATCCAAAGTTGAAATAGTTATTTTATTATCATTTTAATGTCCACAGCATGATATTATGATTGTGTGAAGTTTTTGTTAGGAAATTTTATTGTTTGAGTATTTAATTTGATAAAAAGTACTAATTCGTGTAAAATGTAAAACTTGTGTTCTAATAGTTAAAGGTGTCAAATAGCTAGAAAGCAAAGGTCCTTAAGGGGTAATTAGCCCAATTTTAAAGTGAGTGGACATTCTTGGACATTATTTATGTGATTTTTAATGTTTAATTAAAGGTTATAATAGTAATTAGAAAATTTAAAAGATAAATTAATAAAAAAAGGTTATTTTTTTCAGTCATCATCTTCCTAACCGATTATTGAAGAAGAGAAAGCCATTAAAATAGCCTCAAGGTTCAGCTAGCTATCATCTACGCATGTAAGTCCAATTTTGTCCCGTTTTTATTGATTTCTATATTTTTGAGATTGTTGCAGCTTAATCTAGCTAGCTCAGGGACTAATTTGTAAAATTGATAAAGGTTTAGGGTTTTTTCATTGATGAATATATGTATGTTTTGATGTTTGATGATAGAAAATGCATGCTTGTTGTTAGATAAAAAAACATTTGTAAAGTTATTTTTAACAAAATTGTCATTTAGGGATTAAATTTTGAAATGTGTAAATTTTGTAGTTAAATTGTGAAATAAATGAAAAATATGGGCTGCAAGGGACCTAATTGAAATTTGGCTAGCATGAGTTTTGGTTGAATTGCTTGAATATGTGATTTTATGAAATAAGGACTAAATTGTAAAAATGTTGAAATGTTAAGGGCAAAAGTGTAAATTTACCTTAATATGTATTTTAGACTAAATTGAATAGAGTGATAATTCAATAAGCTAAATTTGATATTATTTAGATGAAGAAAGGAAAAATACATATTTAGATCGGGGAAAGAACAAGGTTTTGGATTAATTGATTTATTACGCCGTTTTTGCATTCGATGTAAGTTCGTATGTAATAAGCTTAGTTATAATTGTATTTTAAATGCTTTGATATTGCATAAATTTTGAGTAACGACTCTACGAACATGTTTGATGACGATTCGGCAAGTGAGAAATCCCAGTTGAACCTTAGGTATAGATTAGGATACAAATGACATGTCATTAGGGGTTATGTGATCTGGGTGCTGGTCCGTACGTCCTACCGGTGGCTAAGTTTTCTAGCATGTGTTCTGGATACTCGTCAGCTTGTGTGAGCAGCACCGTGTAGCTTCGTCATGACCGTTAGCTTGTGTGAGCAAACTCGTTGATAGCTCTAGTATGAGCATTATTTGTGATACGAGATTGAGATAGCTTTGGCTATATTTGTGGCACTTAGGGTGTGAGATTTCTAAGTATCTAATAGTATTCTGAATGGTTCAATTGGTAAATCAATGATGTGGATGAGTGTGTATTTGATCCAAGAAGGCATAGGTATGTACATAAACTGTAAAAGCATCGAATCGAAGAAACTTGTGAAATGTATAACTAATATTGTGAATGAAAATTGCAGTAGGTTGATGGTCTAAATTGAAATAAGTTATGATATGTTTCAATTGCTTAAATTGTGCATTTTAATAAATTAAGTTTATTGCTATACGAACTTACTAAGCTTATAGCTTACTTTATTTATTTTTTGTATTTTATAGTGAAATCAAAGCTAGACCGGATTCGGGAAGCATCAGAGACTTCATCACACTATCCAACTATCACTTTAGTCCTTTTGAACTTAAGTATTTTAAGTA
Organism: Gossypium hirsutum; assembly: GCF_007990345.1. NCBI lineage: Eukaryota > Viridiplantae > Streptophyta > Magnoliopsida > Malvales > Malvaceae > Gossypium > Gossypium hirsutum. The sequence goes on along the minus strand of NC_053433.1, from coordinate 52,615,147 downwards.
TATGGCATGTATAGGGACTTTGGTCATTTTGGTATATGTGTTGGTAATGAATTTAGTCATTTGAAATGGCTTGTAATTATTAAGTATTTTGTTTTGTATATAGCCATGTGAGTTGGCTGATTTTGTTGATTTGGTTGTGTATATAAATGTGCAAATGGCTCTTGTTATGTGCTTGATTATGGATATGTGATGCTAGTTGTATTTGGTAATTAAGGGTACTAAATGGTTGAAAATTGAATGTGGTATGTTTATGAGATTAGGCTAAATGATGCATGTTTGAAAGTGATTATATTATTGATTTGAGATTATGAGTTTTTGTAACACCCCTTACCTGTACTTGAGACTAGGACAAGGTACGAGGCATTACAGAACATAAACAGGGTATTTCTGGAAAATACGGATCATAAATTTTCATTCCAAATTAAAATTGATCAAATAAAATCATTTTGTCCTTATCATGGACATACAAGGTCCAAAACACACATTAAAAGTAACCTAGAACTAAACTGGGAACTTAAGAAAATTCCAAGAAAGTTTCTAGATTTAAGCCTCACACGCCCCTGTGAAGGCCATGCACATGCCCGTGTGCTTCGAGACACACCCGTGTCCTTTACCTGTGTGGAATTTTTAGAATTTATTTTTAATTTTGAACTTACAGGGGTTTTCACACGGCCGAGCACACGCTCATGTCCCTCACACAACCCAGACACGCCCGTGTCATCGCCCTTGTCCAAAAACTTGGACATTCTATTTATGACGTCAACATTCATTTAGGGGCACACGGCCAAGGCACACGCCCGTGCGCTAGGCCGTGTCTCTGCCCTTGTGTTTACTATCATGCATACTGACTTAGAAATTTTCGGTGCAGGGGACACTCAGCCATTCAACACGCCCATGGGGTAGACCGTGTCACACATGGCCTAGACATATGCCTGTATGTCTATCCGTGTGGACCTTTTTGGAGGCTATTTTGCAAGACAATGGTCACCCTTAATCACTCATACATTCAAACACACTTTATAACATACTACATGACATATTTGTGCACTCAAACATTCCACACCAATTTCATGCTTTATTAAACTTGTTATCATGACTTCAATTTGTGCATTCATACTTACGGTCATTTTAAGCAATTAGGTCATCACTTATCCTTTAGCACTAGATTTATACTTTACCATACATTCATCGATTAATCACACATCACATCATTATCATGCATGGGTAATTAGATTACAACCCAAATGATCAAGTACAGGCCATATCACATGGCCATTGCAAAATGAATCATCATTCTTATAGGCCTTCAAAATTTGGCCAAATAGCATGACACATATCACAAAATGACCAAGTTTCCTATACATGCCATACTCAAAATAATAATTTCACTATACCAAATAGTCTTTAGATTAAGGCATTACTCATAGGCTTAGCATACATACATGTACTCATCGTAAAGTATCCATAACCATGCCTCTTTCATATGCCCTTTTCGAGACTTTCATTACATTCATTACAATACCTGTTGAACATTCGGAATACTATTGGATACACCGAAACCTTGCACATAAGTGCCTCATATACAAACGCAACCAAAGGTACCACCTAACATGTAACACAACCAGAATGAACTCAAACCTCTCAACAATCTCAGATGTTACATGAATCACATCACATCCATCATGAACTTGGACCACTCAACGAGCTTAGATGCTGGCATCCATAATGAACTCGGACCTCTCAAAGAGCTCGGATGCCACATATCCCACGAACTCGGACCACTAAACGAGTTCAAACTTTTTAGTTCCTAGTGACATGTCACTTGTATCCTAATCTATTCATATAGTTCAAATGGGATTTTTCCTCACTTGCATATAGTATCTCCATTGTACTTGCTCGTAACATCGTAAATCACCACCATAATAACATTCTTGCTTTCATAACAATCAATAAGCATATAACTCATAATTACAATAAATCATTTATCACATTATATTAAAGCATTTACAACATACTACTATATCACATTATTTGCATATGTACTTACCTTGGTACAAAACGGTGGTAATCGAGCCTAGTCGTCGTATACTTTATTCTTTCCTCGATCAAGTCCCAATTCACATTTTTTTATCTATAATGCCAAATAAAACTTATTTATTATTCACATTATTCAATCAGGTCCATAAATTTAGCCCCTGGGCTCGTAAAATGGAATGCAAGCATCTTCTTGATTACCCAAGCTTGGTCGAACCTTTTCTATGCTCATATCAGCCCATATTTTCTTTTATTGCACATTATTACTACTCAATTTTTCACTTTTACAAACAAGTCCTTTGTTTAGGTGTTTTCACTAAAAATCACCTAATAAAATATGTTCATCATGCATCAAACATTCATATTCTTCAATTAATCATCAAAATACAAGCATGTCATGCATGGTTAAATTTTCATACATGAACCCTAGCTCAGAATATAGCTAGAAATGGGTAGACCATGTGATCGGGACTTCAAAAATATAAAGAATATTAAAAATAGGGCTAGGGAACACTTACTATTAAGCTTGGAAATGTTGAATAAAACCCTAGCTATGCTTTTTTATGACTTTCAATGGCCAAGGAGGAAGATGGACACATTTTTTCTTTGTTTTCCCTTTTTATTCTTTTAATTACCTAATGACCAAAATGCCCTTAGGGTTTCTCTTTCCAATTTTTTTCCTATGCATGTCCATTTTTGTCCAAAATTATAGAAATTGGTAAAATTGCTAATTAGAACCCCCTAATTCATAATCTAAAGCAATTTCATGCTAAAAGCTTCTAAAATACAGGTTTTGCACTTTATTCAATTTGGTCCCTAAAATGAAATTGAACATTTTATGCTTAGAATTTCTTCATGAAACTTTCACACAAGCATGCATTCATAACATAAACCTCATACGAATCTTATAATAATTATTTCTATCTCAGATTTGTGGTCTCAAAACCACTATTTTGATTAGGTCCTAATTCGTGTTGTTTCAATTTTGGTATAAATGGAATGGCCTAATTTGTGACTTGTGTGTATTATGGACGATGGTATAGAACTAGCATGAATTAGGCTTGATAGAACTAACATGAATTAGGCTTGATTTAGTTGTTTGAATACCTTTATATGCCATGTTTATGTGCCAATTGGGTTGGTTTAGGTTTGTGCAAATTAGGGTGGCAAGCTGGCTTTGTAAATAGCCTATTTTTGTCTACACTGGTGTGTGTCTCAGTCGTGTGTGACACTAGGTCAGGTTACATGGCCATGTGTCCCTTGGTGTTGAATTAGAAATCAAGTCAATATGCTCCACACGGCCTAGCACACAAGCGTGTGTGGCCATTTCTTAGAGCACACGGGCTAGCCACTCGTGCATGTGTGTTGGCCGTGTGACCAAGTTTGAGAGTTACACGGGGTAGAACATGGGCTGGGACACGGCCATGTGATTCCATTTCGAATGTCCACACGGCCTGTGACACAGGTGTGTCTTTGACCTTGTGAGAGACAAGGTCGGGCCACACAGGTGTGTGTCCCCTGTAGTTTGAAAAATTTTCTAAGTTTTGTAAAAATTTCCTGAGTTGATGGTTTAGTCTCGAACCTCCCCGAATGCAGTTTAAAGCCTTGTAGGATCGTATTAGGAACAATGTCTTTGTTGTTGAATGATGATTACATGAAGTTGAAAAATATATGAGAAGTGTATGTTTAATTATGTTATAAGTTTAGTAATGCTCCGTAACCCTATTTCAGAGTTGAATATGGGTAAGGGGTGTTCCATATTAAATTTCTTCGCAAAAAAAGGTGGTTCAGTTGTTGGTGATCTATGCTATCCAAAGTTTTTTTTATGAATGTTGTTCAATTGAGCATAAATAAATGAGGTCTAAATAATGGGAATTAAGTGGTTTAAATGTCAGTTTATGATGTCCAAAAAGGATGTTAATTTATGATGTCTAGAATTTGCTAATTAAGGTCCTTAAATGCAACCATATAGAAAGTTTGTAGGCTGTAATTTGGGATGGTTAAATAATGCCATTCATGATGTTGGGAGTTAAAGATTGAAGGTGTCCAAAGGCTATAACTTTAGTTTGTTGAAATGAGCTTGAAATTTTTTTAATACACGACATTATGAGTGTTTATTGCTGTCCAGAGCAAGATAAAAATTAATTGTAAAATTGTTGATTAATGCTCTTTTTGGTGGATTCATTATTACTATCCATGTAGGAGTAATTAAATATTGGTGCCTATTGAAATGTAATGTTGTACTTGTTTACAATACTGACCAATTTAAGAAGAAATTAAAACTGCTTGGCAAGTAAAAAGTTTAATTATGTTAGCTATTTTTTTGTTGCCCGAGGCAGGCCTTGTGTATGTGAGAATTGAAGTAAATTTATTAAAACTTCCCAAACTAATGAAAGAGGACCGAATTTGAAGAAGTAGTGAAAATTGTGGAGAATTGAATATGTTTAAATTTATGGAGTAGTTGAACTGTTACAGGTTGAAATATGGAGAAATTATTGGAGGTTAAAGGCTAAATTTGGCCACTATCCGAATTCTAGACTTCAATATTAATTTCCATGTTTAAAGACTTGTAAACTTACTGGAAATTTGAAGTGTTAGATGTTGTATATTATGTTGTTAAGTGCTGAAATTTGAGACATTTATATGCTTCAAATTATGAGGTTCAGAAGTTGGAAATTGAGGTAATTAGATGCTGCAATTTACCATGTCTAAGAGCTGAAATTTGATGTGCTAATTATATGATGTAACTATTAATGCCTTGGGTTGAAATTAAAAAACAAAAATGTAATAGCTACAATTATGATGTTCTGATGTTGTAATTAGACTAAATATTAATGTCGTAAACTAAAATTAAAGAGGTAGTAGCTATAATTAAGATGTTATGCTGTTACATCTAGATTAAAATGTAAGTAATTATGTTGTCTTAAACATTATTTGAAGGGGATTAATATCGTTTATTAAACTATGTTTACAATGAAATTATGATATCTTAACGCGACAAGTTGAAAGGAGTTTATAGTTGTAATTTATTGTGCTTTGGTGCTGTAATTAGAAATGTATAACTTTGGGTTTGATATTGATTATGTTTTGTTACTGTGTAAATTGAGTTTAATTGCATGTCCAAAGTTGGATAATTCCATGTAATTTGGTTGGACTAATATTTATACCTTAATTAAGTTTAAATTTATGTCCCAACCTAGTAAATTTCATTTTATATGGTTGGAATTAATATTTGCTATAATTGAAGTTTAGCTGTGATCCAAAATTGGACAATCCAAGGGCTGGAGTTTTTCATGTTATTCAATGGTGGCGAAGGACAATGTAACGACCTAGATTTCTCAAAAAGAAAGGAAAGACAAAACTATGGACGAATGGTTCGGAATGTATGGTTTGTGTTCTAAATTGGAATTACTTCGTTTGCTGTATTTATGAGTTGTATTGCATGGTAAGATCTTAAGGAAAGCTGAAAATGATTACGGAATGGTTACTTACGATGAGGACTAAATTGAATAATTGTGGAAATATTGTATATTGATATAAGTATGAAATATGATGATATTTTTACATATATGTATTGATGGATAATAGATTAATTAATGGTATTAATTTAGAAAAATAAAGGAGATTGAAATAGGGATGAATAAAAGATATCGTAATTAAATCTAAAAATACGAATCTATTATGTAATGGTTAAATTATTTCAATTGTAATATAAAGTGATGTATATGGTAAAAATATAACATATTGATCTATAAGAAGTAAATCAAATCGTATTCTTAGTTGATGTATTCTAACATGTAACTTTCCATACTAAAATTGTATTTATTCATGTTGTTAAGTTAGGCATACGTAATTTATATTTTAGTTAAATATTAGATATAGAAATATCACTGAGTTATACTCAATGTATGGTTTTGTTTCCCGTGCACTTGTTAGGTACTTAGCGATTTGATTATCGATTCAGCATCCAGCAAAAATCCCAAACTCAAGTATTGAGGTGATTTTGTTTTTGTCTGTTTTTGTCTCGGCATGTACCTAGGATGTCAAATGGTTATATTATGAATTGTGAGTATTTCGTTAGCATTTTGGAAATCATGAATATAAATGTAAACGTTTGTGTTGGGGATAATGTTATTATTATCTTGTTAGGCAACTTGGTTTATAAGCTTGATGATTTAATATTTGAGAAAATGGTATGCTATGGAATATGTTTTTGTATATTCTTTTATGCACTTGAATGCTTAATAGGTTGGTTTGAAATTTTTGTAAGCTCAATAAAATCTCGAAATTAATGAATTGCATGTTGTATTTGATTATATATGAATAAATAAATATTTAATTGATATTTGGACTATGAAATGAAATTGAATGTTTTGTAATTGTTTGTATCACCTTATAGTTTGGGTTCGACAATCAGACTGAGTATGGGGTGTTACATGTAACATCTTAAATCTTTAACAGTTCCAAAAATTAATTATGACATGGGTCAACTAGTTCGGAGTACCAGGATTCCAAAAACATAAAAATTACAAGAAAATGACTAAATTGAACTAACCAAATTGAGCTTTGAATATTAAATCCCGAGGCCCGGCATTCTCCCAGTTGTCTCTTTTTGCTTTCGAATTGAGAAGGAAATGAAGAGAATTTTAATTTATCTTTCAATCCACTTGGTTGTTTTATTAATCTTTGTTTATTTCTTTTATTTTAATTAACATATATTTTTTATCAATTTCTTTTTAGTTTAGTTAAGCTATCGTCCACTATTATCAGACCATTGGTCTATTTGCTTCAAAAGTCACTTAATCATGTTCTACCTTATAATTTAATATTAAATCACATTTTTATCATTTATGCGATTTAGTCCTTATACTCTAATTAAACAATATTTCGACGAAATATTTAATAAAAATATTTATTAACTCAAAAAAGAAGTTGTTGAATAATAATGAATTGATTGAATTGTGTAAAATGTAAAGGCCTTTGTAACGCCCCAATTTTTTTTTGTTTTTGGGAATGTGTGACACAAGTGTGTTTCTGCTTCAGTGGTTAAGTGTCTTAGGGTGTGTGTGGTAGGTCCCAAGTTCAAGCTAGGACTTGGGCAAATTTTGGTAATTTTTATGAATAAAACCCTATCTTTGGCCAGAAGGCTCTTAGGTAATTGTTGGTAAGTTATATCAGAATGGGCCTACTGGTCTGGTGGATAAGTGGAGTGTTGGTGTGAAGGAGGTCTTGTTTCGAGTCTGTGCATGACCAGTATTTTTGCTATTTGTGCCGTGTAGGAGTTTGAAGGGAAGTAAAATACTGTAGTGTCGAGTTTGATGTGTAGTGGGAGTTGTAGGAGAAAAATAAGGGATTTCGGGGTGGTCAGTTATGTTAGATCATTCTGATGTATTTTCTAAAATTCTACCTCCTCTTCCTCTTCCAAAATCCTGACATCGAATTTCCCATTCACCCTCTTCTCTTTTAGTTCTCATTTTTCTTTTAATATTCTATATTGAAATCTTGCTGCAATTTTACATTCCAATTCTAATTTTCTAGTTCTTCGATTTTTCTTCATTTACGAGTTTGTGAGTTTTGGTAAGTGTATTAGCAGAAGCTATTTTGATTTAGGGTATTGATTGATGGGTCTCGTTTTAATTTTGGAAAAGGTTAAAGGGCTGGAGCTTTTGATCAGCGTTGAAGCGGTGTAGAAACGCTGTTACTCCATTGAAGGTAAGGTTTTTGAAAGCGTTGGGTTTAGCATCTCAATAAAGTTTCATTTAAGTTTCTCTTTAACATTGATTCTTGACATTGGAATATCGATTTATAGGTTCTGGAGTGATCCAGCTTGCTTTAACTTTGAATCAATACTAGGTATGTACCTAGAAACATAAAAAATAGGGTTTCAACAATAGCTGAAAACCCCACTGTAGGTACCACATGGGCGTTTGGTTGCTTATGTGGTTCTCCGTGTGCCCCAGCACGGGCGTGCGTCCAACGAGGCCAGGCCGTGTGCACATGACACGGTAGTGTGATGGCCAAGCAGGTTGAGTGTGACAAACAGGCTGGATTGATTTGGGATTTGTGGGCCACACGGGCATGTGGGCCCACACAGGTAAACCACATAGGCGTGTAGAATTTTGGGTAAACACGGCCAAGGAAAATTTGGGCCGTGTGGGCCACACGGGCGTGTAGGCCCACATAGGCAGGCCACATGGGCGTATGAGCCCATTTTCACTGAATTGATTACTAAGGTTGCACGGGTTGCCCAAGTCGACTATGAATCTACTGTAGGGTCAGTAAGCATCACTTAGACCCCTAATTATGTGAATTAACTATTTGATTTAAGTATATTGAGCATGATGATAGTATGCATGTAAACTGAATTGGTTATATGAACTGAAATCATGAGATAGCATGTAATGATTTGTATGTTGCATTGCATGGGGTTGGGTCGATTATATTTGGAGGAAGTGTACTAAAAGGCTCTTAAGCCTAATATGCTAGTAGCTCAGCTGCAAATTACTGATTTGTACCGCATTCGGTACTACTTGGAGTGTAGGGATGGGTGGGTTGATTTAATCCCCAAATAGAGTGTAGGGTTAGACAGAGATGGTGTGTAGAGGTTGGTTAGGTAGGACTTTGTTACTGAATACTGTGTGACTACTACTGGTAATGTGACGGGCTAAGGCCCTACTGCATACTTAATACTATACTGAGATAGGCTAAGGCCCAAACTGTTACTGATACTGGAAAGGGCATTGGCCCAAGACTATTTTGGCTGTGCACTATGCATTGTTATTGTTTGTTTCTGAGGGATTACACACTGGGTTTACGTTAACTCACCCTTTTGTTTAATGTGCACAGGTAATCCCCAGACCTAGATGAATTGATGCGGCGGAGGACTCAGCAATAACCACGATTTTTTACTTTCATGGTTTTTATTCCATTTTACGACTATTGGTTTATTTTGATGTAAATTGCGGACTTTTAGGACTCTTTCTTAAATTTGGTTTTTATATATTGTTATGGATTTATAACTGCTAAACATAGGAAGACTCGTTTTTCAAAAGCTAAAGTTTATTTCTTAATATCACGATTACTTGAACTGTTTATTAAGCTTCCGCAATGAACTTTGTTTTCAAAATCCTAATTAATTAATAAGAGATAAGAAAAGTAGTTAATCGGAAATGGATTTATCGTAGAAACTTAGTTTCAAACACCCTATCATATGACATCGCCAAATTTGGCCATAACGTCTGGGTCGGGTTTGGGGTGTTATAGCCTTTGTATAGGCTATGTGACAGCCCAAAACTGACCCTAGTCGGGAAGTGGTTTCGGGACTACTAAACCGAGTCACCAAAATGTTTGAATGTGATATTATTGTCTAAAATATGTGATTATGAATGTGTGGAAAATTTCAAGCTTCGATTTAGTCAATTGCATGTGAATTTAGTCCATAGGACTTATGTGAGAAAGTTGTAAAAAAATGTGATAGGGTAATTTATAAGGACCAATTTAAGCAAGGAGTGAAAATATTGACTTTGCATGTCAAATACCCTTTTTTTTATACATAGTGGCCGGCCATGATGGAGCTTATATTAGACTATGTGGTAAAGTTCCATGAAGTGGACATTAGTTTAAGTAAAAGAAAAGAAATGATAAAAGAAATATGAAGGATACTAAAAAAAAAAAGAAGAAGGAGAGAGGTTATCACCTTGTTCATCTTGGCCGGTTGTAGAGAGGAAGAGAGGAGGATAGCATTCGGTCATTTGAAACCTAAGGAAGGTTAGTCTTTTGTTTGGTTTTTGATAATTTTCACATTTTTGGTATCATTGCTTCGTGTTCTTTAAACCCCATGGTTCAATTTTGTGAATTGATGATGATTTTGTGTTTTGCCATTGATGAGTGCTTGAGCTTTTTGATAGTTGTTGATGAAAAATGAAAGATATGTTAAAGATTAATATGTTTTGTGTTGAAGTTTTTGGTGATTTTGAGTAGTTAGGGCTAAATTACAAAAATAAATTTTTGAAGGACTTAAAGGTGGAATAAATGAAATGTATGGACTTATATGGGTACTAGGAAGATTCGGCCCTTAAGGAGTGTGACCAAATTTTGTGTATTTGGTGTTTTGTGGAATAAGGACTAAATTGTGAAAGTGTGAAATATTAGGTATAAAAATGTAATTTACCCATTTATGCGTTATTAGACTAAATTGAATGAAAATATGTTAAAACGAGATTTATTTGAATATGTTAAGATCAAGAAACCAAGAAATTGGATTTAAATCGGGGAAAATCGAAAGTAGTTGTGTAGCCGATCAATTAGTCAACGACATCCGAAGAAAGTTATAAGCAATTAGATATTAAAATTTCGGAATAAATGTTAGTTATATATGCTGAAATGGAAATATGGTAAATGTATATATAGTTGAATATGATATGGGTGAATTATATGTTAAATTAAGGCTTGGTAAGCTAGCTATTAAGGTGAAATGCTAATGTTAGTATTTGATTTGGTAATAATCTGTTTGGGGACAGCAGCAGTAAGGTGATTTTGGAAAATCGCCATAAATTGTAGGAGTTGAATTAGAAGCTGAGTGAATTATGTCATTAAAGCTTGAAGAGTCTATTTTCTTACAAAAGAAACTATAAAAACAAAAGAGTTACCGATCTTGAGATATTTGAAGTATTGTGGGGCTGAGTCATAATGACTGCTGGATTCCCTGTTCTGTTTTTAGAAAATCATTATAAATTGTACAAAAATGATTATAAGATAAAATTTATATGCTTAGACTCCTTAATGAGTCTAGTTTCTAATGAGATCAAATACAACACATTTTGAATTCTGTAAAGTGAGAAATTGGATTCGTAGTGAAGAGTGGTCAGAATAGTTAAACAGTGAAACAGGGGAAACTTTAAGAAAAATCTGGTATTGATTGGCCAAGCCTAAAATTCTGAAAATTTTATGGATGGAAGATATACGAGTCTATATTCAGGGAAAATTAACTGCAAGTGATTTGGAGTTTAGAAGCTCCAGTTATAAATAATTTAGTAACTACTGCTCAGGAAAACAGCTCATAGTGAATATGTCATTTTGTTGTAAACATTAATGAAAGTTTGCCAATGAATTATTTATTGATTATTATAAAGCTTACTATAATTTATGTGTGTGAAAGTCGGATCAATATATATATTATTCTGAAAGTAATACTTGAATAGTCGATTAATGACTATTTTAAATTTTGTTGAACTTAAGCTCAAGAGCAAAGGGGAACTAGATCCGATAAAGGAAAGGAAAAAGTAATTGAATAGCCGTTGAAGTCGTTCGACGACATTTGAGGTAAGTCTTCGAGTAATGACCCTACTTGAATTATATTGAAATGAATAGTCATACTATGACGGATAGTCGAATGTGCTTAGAGACTATGTTATAAAGCCAATTGAAATTATGCTCTTTGTGTGTGGCTACCGAGCCGAAATTTGAAAGGTTTAATAAATGTTTTGTGTTTGAGCCTTAGTAACGAAGAAATGATATGGATGTGTTATGATTATTGATATATGTGTGCATGAGCATTGGAATATATCCGGGCTAAGACCCGAAGGCAATTATGCGAATTGATATATCCGGGCTAGGACCCGAAGGCAATTATGCGAGTTGATATATCCGGGCTAAGACCCGAAGGCAATTATGCGAGTTGATATATCCGGGCTACGACCCGAAGGCAATTATGCGAGTTGATATATCCGGGCTAAGACCCGAAGGCAATTATGCGAGATGATATATCCGGGCTAAGACCCGAAGGCAATTATGCAAGTTGATATGTCCGGGTTAAGACCCGAAGGCAAATGTGTTTGCGGCTGTATTCGGTTAAATACCGAAGAAACTCGGGTTTGAATGTGAGCGTTTTGTGCTGTAACTAATTCAATAAATATGCTCAACCAACCCGAACGATAAGGTATGTTTGCATGTGCATTGGAAAAGTCGATTCGTTTTAAATAGTATTCGTGCGATCGGCTAATGAATTTTCGGCTTTTAGAAAGGTTGATACCTTGTGTATATATGTTGATGGAGTGTGAAGTAAGTATGATTATGAGAATGTGTGTTAATAAAGTGACTTAGTTAGTTATGTGAATGTAATACTGTAGTCAAAGCCGATTTCATTACTTGAGACTTACTAAGCTTAAAATGCTTACCCGGTTGCTTTGGCTCTCTGTTTTATAGATTTTGTTCGTTAGCTATCGGATTCGGGATCAGCGAAGTCGAAGTCATCTACACTATCAAGCTCTTTTGGTACTCTTTTAGTTGAACTCTGGATATGGCATGTATAGGACTACCCCCTGTTGTTTAAGTTCTTTTGTGATGTATGTGTGTAAAGCCATGCGAAAATGGCTTGTAGATGTGGAGTATGGCATTAGACCATTTGTGTTTATGTATGTATATATATGGTTTCACGATGTGACTATGGATTGAAATGGAAGTGTTGGGCTAATGATCAGCCATTGGAATGGCTAAATATGATCACATGTGGACCTATGTATGGCAAAACCCTAGTTGGTCCATGGTAACCACCAAATAGGTAAAGTTTATCTTGAAAACAGATTTTGACAGCAACAGTGGTGTAGAATTGAAAAATCACATAAATTCGTAGGAGTGGAATTAAATAGTGAATAAATTATGTAATCGAACCTTGATGAATCTACTTTCATATGAAAGTAACGAAACAATTATAGGAACAGTACAGAAAGAGATATTCGGGTTCTTGTGGAACAGGGCCAAAACAGTTTCTGGATTCACTGTTCCGCCTTTGGAAATTCACTATAAATTGACCAGAGATAATTAGGGGTCATACCATATATGTATGGATTCCTCTCTGAGTCTAGTTTCCATAGAAACAAACGGCATTAGTATTGAAGCTCTGTGCAGAGAGATATCCCAGTCGTAATGGGAAAAGGTCAGTGTAGTCGACCCCTGTAACATGAGAGACTTTGACTAATAAACTGTACTAATTGGCCAGACAAAAAATTCTAGAAAAAAATATATAGGTGGGGACATGAGTCTAGTTTCAGGGAAAAATCACAAAACTTATTTTCGAGTTGTGAAACTCAAGATATGATTTTTGAAGCGACTAGTACTCAGACTGGGCAGTGTCTGGAAAAATTTTTAAAAGTCTGTCAACACCTCGTATTCGACTCCGGTGACGGTCTCGGGTTCGGGGTGTTACAGGCTAGCTAAATAAATCTAAATAAAACACTTAAGTATACTAAAACTCTAATTAACCTAAACAACAAGTGGTTTTAAACTAAACTTTCTTGTTGGCATAAAGCTACTAAATAACTTAAAACACTAAATAATTATCACAAATTTAGAATAAAAATAATAAAATAATAAAAGTTGATAAATACAATATTAGACTCTTATATAAAAAAATAAGCCTCAAACTCGAACCCATATGATTTAAACTTGAATCAAAAGCCCGAAACTAGTAATTTCTGTAATAATTTCGTCCAGAAATTTTGCTCGTGCAATCTTCACTAAAATAATCATAACTTGAGTTCCTGAACTTGAAATCGGGTGATTCAAAGTGTGTTTCGAAGCTAAGAAATAAATCTTCAAATGGTATATAGACATCTTAATATAGAAATTCCTAGATATCATCAAAAAATTTGTCACAATTGGACTAATTTTTTTAGTTTGAAATTGATAGATTGGTTGAATTGACTTTAATACATTTCACCCATTCCATCATTCCTCGTGTTCTTAAAAAATATTCATCCTCAAATACTAGCTTTAATCGAATCTAGGTTGGATTGCTTGACCTTAAACCTTTTTGTTGGGCTTGAGGTAGTGTAAGCCCATCACATCCATGGGCCTGAAATTGGGCTTTGAAACTCATATCGTTCCCCCATTCCTCAAGAAGATTCGTCCTCAAATCTTTAGTTGTAGAAAAAGAAAAGAGATTAAAATTAATAATAATTAAAGCAAACAAATACTTATCTAAGCATTCCTGTGCACCAAAATTACCTCCAAGATCAAATACATGATTTTGATCCCCCAAATCAGCATGGATTATGTACTTTCCTTAAAAAAAACTATCAACACTAAACAAATAAATGTTAGGTACATAAGTGTTCAAGTAAAAAACTAACTTGTAACTTTCTTTGAATGTGCATGGCCATCCTTAAGAATTTCCAATAATGAGTCAAGAATTTCTCGTAACAATAAAAATTAAGAAGGTTAAGATTATTATGTAAAAATTTGTTATTAAAGGTTAAGATATAAATAAATTTTGCAAGTGAAAATTTATAAATGCTTTAATATCTAGTGAAACAAAATTACTATTTTTAACATTTACAAATCTAGATAAACTCATATAATCAAGTGAACTTTCAGACCACGGTTTATTGAAACTTGACCAATGAGAAAGTATGTCATAAGGAAATATTTTACAAATACAATTAATAGCATACTTATTAAAAACATTCAAGGTATGCCTTCTTAAATTAATTTGTAATGTTTCCTTGCATTTCTTACCTTGTAGCACTTGTGGAGAATCATCAATCTTCAACGTACCTCTCTCTCATAAGTAAAATCGTCTATCGGTAGTAGAGTAATATAATTGGAAGTCCACCAATGGATTCTTGAAGTCATGTAATAAAGAAACACCACAAAACAAATTTGAATTAGGGTTAGTTAAAATATAATCATTCCTCACTTTTGTATGGGTATTTTCTTGCTTTTCATTTTCTTTTTCCACTTTAGAGCTTTCCAATTTTACCTCATATGGATTTTTACGCACCAAATTTGGACCATCAAGTAGACTTTTATCACTCAAGGTTTCTTTTCTCTTGGTCATTTCACATTATTTCTCTTCAATTCCCGTATCTCCCTCACAAGTATTATGAATATTCAATTCAGTGCAATACATCTCAATGGGAGAAATTGATGTTTCTGTCTCATCTATATCCATAGATAAAGTAAAAAAAAAGTCTCACTATCACCTTTTTCTAGTTCACAAACTTCACTATCACTATCGTCACAACTCTCACTAGGTTATTCATCTCTAGCATCTATTCAGCATTAACTTTAGAACAAGATGCAATGCTATATTTAAACTTAAAAATAGGTGCAACACTCTTTCTCTTTGGGTGAGTATTGGATTGGACATTCAAGACTTTTGCTTCCTTTGCTACCACACTTGTAACACCCCTAACCTGTATCCATTGCCGGAATAGGGTTACGAGGTATTACTGATCATTTCACATCATTCACATACATATAAGCATTCATAATCATAATTTATTCAAATCATTCACAATATCCCTTATCTAGGTCTACAAGACCTAAAGACATGCTTAGAAGAGGTTCAGGACTTAACTGATATTAATTGCAAATAATCAAAAATTTAGAAAATTTTCATGATTTTAAGGATCACACACCCGTGTGAATAGGCCATGTGCCTCACACGGCTACCAGACACAGCCGTGTCACAACCCGTGTGAAAACAGGGCATACATACTGACTTGTACCTCATGGCCGAGGACACACCCGTGTGCCAAGCTGTGTGAAATCTAAGGGGGTTACGACTTGGGTCACACAGCTGACCACACGCCCATATGCCAGTTCATATGCCACACACGGCCAGTAGACACGCCCGTGTGTCCAGACCATACAAAACTATAGGGTATACTAACTTTAATTTGAAGGGTACCCCAGGGGACACACGGCTGTGTAACATGACTGTGTGTCGCACACGGTTGAGACTTGTGTGGACAAACTAGGCCATTTGCAAAGCCAATTTGCCACTCTTTTCTTCATGCATAACTAGCCAACAAAATGGTTTAATTTCAACACATAAATAGGCAGCCAAACATACCAATTCATACACATATCATACTATCCATCATCAACCATTTTAACTACTTAAATTCGTATTCAAACCCTACCAAATCATTATGCCAAAATTATTAAAACTTGCACAACATCTATATGCATTCTATCATCACATTATCACCTATTTCTTGCCACATAACTAACTATTCAACATCCCATAATCAAGCCATACATAAGACATTATATACATCACATAAATAACTTATCCAACACATTATTTAGGCCAATTCAAATGACCAATACATACCAACATTTCTAACCAAAAATAAGCGAAATCTCATGGCTAAAATCTTAACACAAAACATATCATCAACTCAGTAGCCTATACATGCCATATACCATAAACACAAAGCTTCAAAAATACCAACAAGTAGTCGATAGTGTGATGATGGTTCCCGATGATCCCTGATGTCTAAGCCAGCTTCGATAATCTATAAAACAAGGAAAGAACACACGAAGTAAGCTTTAAAAGCTTAGTAAGCCATATACAAATAAAGCTATCATATGAACATATACATATCAATTAATATATGCTAAACATAGGTAAACACATTCAAGTTCACAAGCCTTTCTCATTATACACATGTTCAATATCATAAATGGAATCACTAAGTAGGTAAGTGATAGATTTGTACATATAGATTCACAAACCTTTCATATTGAATATTCATTCAATTTCACATATAATCACATCAATTACTTCACTTTTCAATACTCGTGTAAATCTCATACGTACCTGAGTCACTTAGCTCATTCACATATTCTTTCTCGACTTAACTTTGCCCGTTGAACCATTCAAAATTGTTAAGGATACTCAATAATCACATAAGCTTGTACAATGTCATATCCCAGATATGGTCTTACATGTTAACACATATCAATGCCACTGTCCTAGATAGGGTCTTGCACAAAATCAATTAACGATGCCAATGTCCCAAACATGGTCTTACATGTAATCACAATGCAAAGCCAATGTCCCAGACATGGTCTTACATGTAATCACATCTCGATAACCTAATGTCATGACATTCATATCCTATACTATTCCTAGGGTTCGTACGAGACTTTCAGATGTCCTAACTTTGTCAATTCATGCTTGTACTTTCTCGTTCGACATTCGTAGCAATTCAATGATAATAAAACATATATAATTCAATTCAAATACATTTATTTACATATGAACTTACCTCGTAGTCAGAATAAACGAATTGGATCAATTACTCGATAACTTTTTCTTTTCCCCTATCCAAATTTGATTTCTTTCTTTCAGGATCTATATAAATTCAAAATTAACTTTTTTATTCCTAAAATTCATTCCAAAGCACACAATTTAGGGCATTTTACACTTTAACCCCTTCACATTTTCTCAATTTTGTCCTTATTTCACAAAATCACAAATTACACAATTTCTTTCTAATTTCATGCTAGCCAAATTTCATATAGCTTCATATCAGTCCATATTTTCATTTATTTCACACATTTAACCACACATTTTACACTTTGTACAAATTAGTCCTTTTTATGCAATTTCACTAAAAATTACTTTACAAAATATGATAATTTATTAACAAATACTCATTTTCCATCATTAAACATTCAATAACTCAATCATTCATCAATGGAAATTTACAAAATCACCAAAAAATTCATAAATTAGGGTAGGGCTAGCTAGAACACGAAACAGCGATCACAAAAACATAGGAATCATTAAAAACTGAGTCAAAATCGTACCTTAATCAAGCTTCTTAGTTGCCGAACCCTAAAATGAATTTTATTCTTTCTCCTTTCACTATAATTGGCCAAATATGAATGAAAATGGACTTCATTCTTTTTTTGTTTTAATTAATATTAACTTAATAATCAAATGCCAATTTTACCCTTAATGAAAACATTATAAAATCACCTAATACAAGCCCATTTATGACAATTTCCACTTTCAAGGGTAAAATTACAACATAAAGACCTTTCATTTAATAAGCCATGGCAATTAAGCGCATTTAACAAGTGGAATGAAACTTTTGCATTTTACGCGATTAAGTCCTTTTCTCAAATTAAGCATCTAAACTATAAAATTATCTCACGAAATTTTCGCACATACATATTCACATGCTGTAAACACATAATAATATTAAAATAATTTTATGACCTCAGATTTGTGGTTCCAAAACCACTGTTCTGATTTAACTAAAAATTAGTCCGTTACAACTCTCCCCCTCAGGGATTTTCGTCCCCGAAAATCTTACCAGCGAATAGGTTTGGATATTGCTTTCTCATAGCATCCTCGGGTTCCCACATAGCTTCTTCAACCCCGTTTCAATGCCACAATACTTTTACTAAGGAAATTTTCTTATTTCTCAATTCTTTTATCTCACGGGCTAAAATTTAGATCGATTCTTCACTGTATGATAAATTTGACTATATCTCGACTTCGGTCGGGTAAATAACATGTGAAGGGTCATATTTGTATCATCGTAGTATCGATACATGAAATACATTGTGAATCTTTTCTAACTCAGATGGCAATGACAATCTATAAGCAACCGGCCTGATACGCTCAATAATCTTATACAACCCGATGAATCTCAGACTTAACTTGCCTTTTTTTCCAAATCTAAGTATTTACTTCCACGGAGACACTTTCAAAAACACTCTATCCCCGATCTGAAACTCAATATCTTTTCATTTTAAGTTTTCATATGATTTTTGACGATCAGACGTTACTTTTAGACTTTCACAAATCACTTTCACTTTCTATTCAGTCTCTTTAATCATATTGACCCTGTCAATCTTATTCTCACTGAGCTCAGTCCAATACAAAGGTGTTTGACATTTACGACTGTACAATGCTTCGTAAGGTGCCATTTTTATACTTGATTAAAAACTGTTATTATATGCAAATTCAACCAATGGCAGGTATCGTTCCCACGTACCTTTAAACTTAAGAATACAACATCTTAACATATCCTCGAGTACCTGAATAATCTACTCGGATTGTCTATCCGTCTGTGGATGAAAAGCAATACTAAAGTGTAGCTTTGTACCTAATGCATCTTGCAGTTTCTTCCAAAACTGTGATGTACATATCGGATCTCTATCCAAAACAATAGAAATAGGTACTCCATGCAATCTCACAACCTCATAAATGTACAACTCAGCTAACTTATCAAGTAAATAATCCATTCATACCGGAATGAAATGAACCGTTTTGGTCAGTCTATCAACAACCACCAAATCGTATCTTTCTTACTGGAAGATAGGGGAAAACCCGATACAAAATCCATAATGATTCTATCCCATTTCCACTCGACAATCATAATTGGTTGCAATAACTCAGGTGGTACCTGATGCCCAGCTTTCACTTGCTGACAGATTATTCATTTCGAAACAACTTTTGAGATATCATGCTTCATACCAAGCCACCAGTAAAGCTGTTTCAGATCGTTATACATTTTCGTACTTACTGGATGAATAGATTACCGAATGCTATGAGCTTCATTTAAAATCATCAGAATTAACTTTGAATTTCTCAAAATACATATTGGACCTCTGAATCTTAACCAATCATCTGAATCAACTTGAAACTGTAACAGCCTAGTTTAGGCCCTAGTCAGAACAGTGATTTTGGGACCAAATATTTGAGTCAAAAAATATTTTAATATTATTTTCTATGTTTAAAACATGATATGCGATATGTGTAAAAAAATTCGTGTGAAAATTTTCTCGTTTGTGTGCTCGATTTTATAAAGGGACTTAATCGTATAAAAAGTAAAAATGGCTAGCTATTTGTTAAAGTACTACATTTTTTATGGCTTTTATAATATGGGGTCCTTATGATGTAATTTAACCATTATAAAGATATATGGACATTTACGGACAACCATTATAAAGCTTTTATATTATTTCATTAAGGTTAATAACGTAATTAAGCTAATAAATGATGTCATAATAAAACAAAAATTAAAATGGTCATACATATGCTTCATCTTTTGACCAGAATTACAAAAGAAAAAAAAAGAAAAAGAACAAGCTAGGGTTCGTCTATGTTCAAGCTTGTTTAAGGTATGGATTTTTTTTCAGATTTTGATAATTTTTACATTTTTGAGATCGTTGCTTCGAATACTAGCTAGCCCATGCTTGAATTTTTGAATTCGTTGTGGATTTTGTGATTTTCCATTGTTAATAGTTTAAGATTTTTGTTGTTTGATGATGAATAATAAGTATATGTTGATAGAGTATCATGTTTAATTAAGTATTTTTGGTAAAAATGAGTATTAAGGATTAAATTGTGAAATTTAAAAACTTACGGGTCAAAACATGAAATAAATGAAAGAATTGGGCTACTAGGGACCTTAGTAAAATTTGGGTATGCTTGGGTGTGGTGAAACTTCGAATATTTTGTGTTTTGTGAAATAAGGACTAAATTGTGAAAAATATGGAATGTTTGGGGCAAAGTTTAATTTACCCATTTATGTGTTTATGGATGAATTTGAATGAATATATGATTAAACAAGTCAAATTTGTATTAATTTAGATCCAGAAAAAAGGAAATCAGATTTGGATCAGGGTAAATAAAAAATTGTCGATTAGTCATTCCAGTCCGTTCGTCTCCGTACGAGTTAAGTTCATATACAAATGAATGCCTTTAAATTGATTTACAAATGTTTATTAGTCATTGAATTACCATGAATGTTGAACGAGCAAAAACGAGCAAGAATCGATGAAGTTACGATATCTGAAAGTCCTGTACGAACCATAGGAATAGTTAGGATACATATGTCATGACATAGGATTCCGATATGTGATATCGTGTAAGACCACGTCTGGGACGTTGTCATCAATTTGAGATTTACGTATAAGACCATGTCTAGAACATTGACATCGTATATGATTTCATGTAAGACCCTATTTGGGACAGTGGCATCGATATTTGATTACATGTAAGACCTCGTTTGGGATGTTGGCATTGTATGAGCTTTTTGAGCTATCCGAGTATCCTTATTGATTCTGAATGGTTCAACGGGCAATATCAAGAATGGAATGAAAATATGAATGAGTATCCGACTCAGATACGTGTGAAATGTATATTTTATTCAAGAATGAAAGGTGAATATGTGAATTTCATAAGAATGAATGGTGGTTAAATGCAAATGCATGAAGAACAAGTGAGTTAGATGTGAATTATTACACTTGTGTATGTGATTAGCTATGGATTCCATGGATAAATTGGCTTATAGTTATCTTATGTATTAAGTTTATTTGTATTAAGCTTTAGAAATCTTATTTTGTATGTGTTTTTCATTGTTTTATAGATTATCGAAGCTATCGTGAGCTCGGGGATCATCAATGACTGTCTTCACACTATCGAAAAATATTTTGGTACTTTTGAAGTTGTAAATATTAATGTATGGCATGTGTAGGCTAGTGATGTTATGATTTGTGTTATGTGCATTTCTTGCCATGTAATATGGCATGAATATGATTGAGATTATGAAAGTGGTTTTTGGTAGTTGAAATGGTAAGGTTTTGATATAATTTTGAGTTTATCTTAATGTTGTTTTAGATAAATGGATTAGTACGATATTAGCGCATGAAATTGGTAAGCTTTGATGGAAAGGTGAAGTATGAAATATATAATAAGTTGTTGGATAAATGCATTTAGTAATTATACATGTTCTATGTTTTTGGCATAGTGAAATGGTATGTCTTGGTTGTGGAATTGAGTAGTGAAAATGGCTATGAATAGATGTCATGAGATGAGTATGAAATTGCATGTTTTGAATGCCTATATATGTGATGAAATGGTATCAAAATTGGTTACTTTGTGTGCTTAAGTTTAGGGTGGCAAATTGGCTATACAAATGGCCTATTTTTGTCCACATGGGCAGAGACACGAGCGTGTGTCTCAGCCGTGTGCAACACACGGTCATGTTACATGGCCGTGTGTCCTCTAGGGTACCCTACAAATTAAAGTCAGTTTACCCTACAGGTTTGACACGGCCTAGACACACAGGCGTGTTTACTTGTCATGTGTGGCACACGGGTTGGCACATGGGCATGTGGCTGGCCGTGTGACCCAAGTCAGTAACCTTCTTAATTTTCCTATGGCCATGGGAAACGGACGTATCCTCGGCCGTATGGTGCAAATCAGTATGTATGTCCTATTTTCACACGGCCTGTGACATAGGCGTGTCTGGTAGCTGTGTAAGCACACGGCCTGTTCACACGGGCATGTGACCCTTATATCTTTGAAAATTTTCTATGTTTCCCAAAGTTTGTGAATGTTATCGGTTTAGTCTCGAACCCCTTCTAAACATGTTTTAAGGTCTTATAGAGCCTTATAAGGGACATTGTGTGTAACACCCTTTACTCGTATCTCACGTTGGGACAGTGTACGAGGCGTTACTAGATTTAAACGGCGTTACTAGATTTAAACACATGTATACAAACAAATTCAGGTCATCAAATTTCGCTCAAATTTAAAACTTTCAAACTTCCTCTTAACACCCCTAATATGAACCTACGAGGCCCAAAAACACGCTCTGGAAACTGTTCTAGAAATAAACAAACACTTTGAAAACTGTGAATAATTTCAATGCAAACAAGGGCACACGCCCGTGTGGGAGGGCGACATGCCTATGTGTCCTCTTAACATGGCCATGTTGAAAGCCCGTGTAGCTCACACGACCTGAACATATCGCGACACGCCCATGTCCTTAGACCGTTCAAATTTATTTCTTAATTCGAACATACAGGGGTTTTCACACAGCTTGACACACGCCCATGTCCATGGCCCGTGTCTCTCACACGGCCATGACATGCTAGTGTCTCAGCCCGTGTACCAAAACCTTGACATTCTGTTTCTGACGTCATCAACCATTTAGGGGCACATGACCAAGGCATACGCCCGTGTGCTAGGCCGTGTCTTCCACATGGTTGAGACACAGGGCTGTGTCTCCGCTGTGTGGTTGCTATTGGGCATTCTGTTTTGCCAAATTTAGGTGAGGGGACATACTGTGACAGCCCAAATTTGACCCTAGTCGGGAAGTGGTTTCGGGACCACAAAACCGGGTCATAAAAATAATTGATTTCCATATTCTATGCTTATTATGTGTGTACATGAGTATGTGGAAGTTTCATTCTCCAATTTTGCCAATTGCATGAGAAATTATTAAATAGGGATTGATATGAGACATGGTGAAAATATGATAGGCTAATTTAAAATGGTCTATTAATGCATGTTGTGAAAATGATGGGTTTGCATGTCAAATTACCCAAAATTTGAGCTAGTGGTTGGCCATGCTATGGGTGGAAACATGTTGGGAACATGTTGGCCTAGTGAGGTATGTAGGAAAAAAATAAAATAAGGGGCATGGGCATAAAATAATGAAAAGGAGTATGATGAATACAAAAAAAAATGTGTGTAGTTGTTTCCCCCCCCCCCAATTGCCGTGAGCTAAAGAAAAGAAAGGAGAAAATTTTTGTTCATCCTTTCTCATCTTCATTTAGCCGAAACTAGAAAGAAAAAAACAAAGAAAAAAAAATGCTCATCCTTTGGTTCATCCTTTGCCAAAAATTTTAAGGAGGAAGGAAGAAGAAAGGTTGAAGAGGTTCGGCCATGCATGTAGCTAGGCTAAGGTATGTTTGATGATGTTCCATGAGATGCATGCATGTTTTAGTTGTTAGCTTGAGTTCTACCTAGCCCATGGTCTAAATCTTGCTATGTGATGGAAATGACACTCGGCCATGGATGCATCATTCTTGGTTGATGTTTGATGTTGTGGTGATGAGGCATGAGGATGAGTTAAGATTCGGCCTAGGTGGAGTTTGTGTTAATGCCATTGCATGCTAAATATGAAGCTTGTTAATGATGCATGTGATGGTGGCTTGATGATTCTTGAACATCCTTTTTAGCATTTTTGAGTGAGCACATATGTGCATTGGTTGCTAAATGGAGAAGAATCGGCTAGCAAGTTGTGTGCTAAGGCCGAATATAACTTTTGCATGTTAATGAGCAATGCATGTGTTAAATTGATGGAAAGGGAGAGGATGCTTTACTAGTGTGTATATGTGTGTATTAGCCAAGTTTTGAACTTGAAACAAAAAGGTGTTTAGTCAATACAAGTGACCATACTTGTAGAATGTATTAAGTGTTGAAATCGGCCCCAAAATAGACATGCATATTCGGCCAAGGGGGAAAAATTAGCTAAAATGTTGAGTTTGATTCATGATTCCGTACATATGTGACTTTAATGTCTAATGTATAAATATGGGCTAAGTGCCTTGTGTTCCTCTTTTCGATGCTCAAATGATTAAATCAATTTATTTGTTTAATTAAGCTCAAGAGCAAAGGGGAACTAAATCCGATAAAGGGAAGGAAAAAGTGGTCGAATAGCTATCGGAATCGTTCGACAACACCCGAGGTAAGTTCTTGAGTAAGAGAGCTTAAATTATGATGTGATTAGATCATGTTTTAAGCAAATTTAAATCATGCTCTTTGTGTGGCTATTGAGCCGAATTTGCAAGAATGGTAAATGTCTTGTGTTTGAGTTTTGCTAACGAAAATGAAATACGAATGGGCCATGATTTATTGTTAAATGTGCATGGTTATTTGAATGATGTCCGGGCTAAGTCCCGAAGGCTTGTGCTAAGTGACAATATCCGGACTAAGATCCGAAGGCATTTGTGCGAGATACTAATTCCGGGCTAAGCCCGAAGGCATTTGTGCGAGATACTAATTCCGGGCTAAGCCCGAAGGCATTTGTGCGAGATACTAATTCCGGGCTAAGCCCGAAGGCATTTGTGCGAGTTACTAAATCCGGGTTAAGTCCCGAAGGCATTTGTGCGAATTACTATAACCGGGCTATGTCCCGAAGGCATTTGAACGAGGAGCTATATCCGGTTAAATTCCGAAGGTACGTGATTTGGGAATGAATGAACTTGCTGTAAAATTCCAGTTAATACTCTCGAAACATCCCAACATTGAGGTATGTTTCGTATGTGCTTGAATTTAGTTGAGCCCTTACAAATAAGTATTCGCTCAGTTGATAAACGAGCTACCGGCCTTTGGCTGAGTTGATCTTTTGTGTATGTACATAAGGGTTGATAATGTGAAGCAAGTACGATATCGTAAATTTGTGCATATGAAATTATCCGTTTAGCTATATGAATGCTATACTTTTGTTGTGCTGGAATTCCTTGCTCAAAACTTACTAAGCATAAATTGCTTACTCCGTTTCATTGCTCCTCTGTTTTATAGATTTGGTTCTCCAGCTATCGGACTCGGGATCTTGAAGTCAAAGTCGCCCACACTATCAAAGCCCCCCCCTTTTGGTACAATTTTGGTTGAACTTCGAAATGGCATGTATAGGACTACCCGTTTGTTGTGGGTCGTGGACCCTTTGGACTTGTATAAATTTTGGATAGCCATGCGAAAATGGCTTATATGTGTTTGAGTATAATGTTATAATCATTTGGTGTGGATATGCTTGACAAGGATTGGCCACGGGGATGGTTAATCACTTTCATAAATTGTGCTATTTATGCAAAAAGGGCTAGTTGAATCATGGAAACCATGAAATAGGTAAAGTCTACCTTAAAGGCAGATGCTAACAGCAGCAGTGATGTAGATTTGGAAAATCACTAAAAATAGTAGGAATGAAATTAAATAGTGAATAAATTATGTAAACAAACCTTTATGAATCTACTTTCATAGGAAAGTAACGAAACAATCATACGGACAGTATGTTAAGAGATATTCAGGTTCTCGTGAGACAGGGCCAGAACGGTTTCTGGATTCCCTGTTCCGACTTTGGAAATTCATTATAAATTAACCAGAGATAATTAGAAGTCATACCATATATGTATAGATTCCTCTCTGAGTCTAGTTTCTATAGAAACAAACGGCATCAGTATTGGAGCCCTGTACAAGGAGATATCCAAGTCGTAATGCGCAAAGGTCAGGGTAGTCGATCCCTGTAACATGAGGGACTTTGACTAATAAACTGTACTAATTGGCCAGACCAAAAATTCTAGAAAAAAATATGTAGATGGGCATATGAGTCTAGTTTCAGGGAAAAATCACGAAACTGATTTTCGAGTTGTGAAACTCAAGATATGATTTTTAAAGCGACTAGTACGCAGATTGGCAGTGTCTGGGAAATATTTTTTATAAGGGGTTTAAAGTCTGTTAACACCTCGTGTTCGACTCCGGTGTCGGTCTCGGGTTCGGGGTGTTACACATACAGCCTGAGTACATGCCCATGAGGCAAATCGTGTGTCACACACGGTCTGGACATACACCTGTGTGGAAAAAAATAAGGCTATTTACCAAGCCTTTTGTCACACTTACTTACACCCACCTACAAAAACATCAAACAGTACCAATACCACATAAACACGTGACCATATTAGCCAATACCTAGGCATCCATACATCCTTTCCAAGCTATTTCCTATCACATATAACATATCCTACTTATCAACATAACCCATGCAACAAACACATCCATGATAATTTTCATCAAATGCATTTAATAATAATCAGTATTAGCCAACATGGATAGCCTACACAAAATGAATATCACATCCATATGAGCCAACACTTGTGGCTAAACTAAATGACACTAAACAAATAGACCAAGTCCCTATACATGCCATGCTCAAAACATTTAAACTAACTATACCAAAAACTTTAGGTGATAGTGTGATCAATACCTCTGACGTCCCTTGATTCCCAAACTAGCTTGACAGCACTATAAGAAAAATGGAAAAGAGAGGAAGGAAGCATAAAGCTTAGTAAGTTACAAGTAAATAATTAAAATCACTTTACCAAGTAACATCATACTCATAACATATCATACACTTGCACAAGATTCTTGAATGACTATAGACATAACTTACTCATTTTCATCCTTACTATTCATATACATAACCCGAGCTTATTCTATGATTTTTGTATAGGTACCTGTTCCACTTGCAACATAATCATAACTTTTCTCAATCATGATATAACCTTTAAATTTCCCGTTGAACCAAATGAAAAAATGAATGGATACCCGATAACCCTCATACAAAAGGGTAAGATGCCGATGCCATGTCTTAGACATGGTCTTACACTGGCTCTCATATATTGGTGCTGATGCCATGTTCCAAACATGGTCTTACACTAGCCCACATGTTGAGGCTGATGCCATGTCCCAGACATGGTCTTACACTAGCTCTCTTATG
This sequence comes from Gossypium hirsutum, assembly GCF_007990345.1. Taxonomy (NCBI): domain Eukaryota; kingdom Viridiplantae; phylum Streptophyta; class Magnoliopsida; order Malvales; family Malvaceae; genus Gossypium; species Gossypium hirsutum. The sequence continues at coordinate 52,588,016 of NC_053433.1, read as the reverse complement.
AATGCCAATGCCATGTTCCAAACATGATCTTACACTGGCTCACATATCGAGGCCAATGCCATGTGCCAGACATGGTCTTACACTAGCTCTCATTACCCTAGTATCATGGCATGGATATCTGATTTATTCCTACGGCTCAACTGGGAGTTTTACCACATCAAATATCGTCATGCATATTCGTAACAAAATAAAAAATTTCATGCAATACCAAGTATTTAATGCATAATAACAATAGAATTGTGATATTTACATGCAACTTACCTCAGTACACAAAATATGGGCGACTAGTTGAATTAGTCTACTAGTTTGGTCTTCCCCCGGTCTAGGTTCGGATTCCATATTTCTTGATCAATAATGATAAAATTCACTAATTTTATCATCACATTAATCAAGACATTTCATAATTCTTACTCTGGAAAACTAACCATTTTGCCCTTAGACTTTCACAAAATTATGATTTTGCCCTTAGGCTCGTAAAATGATTTTCATCGAATTTACACATTAACCAAGCCTAACCAAAACTACTTTAAGTCTATAGCATCTCACAATTTCAATTATTTCACACATTGACTATTCATTTTGTAACTTTTACAAAAAATGGTCCCTTTTTAGTATTTTCATGAAAATCCCTTTCACTAAAGTTATTTATTTAACAACCATGATTCACTTTCTTCTATAAACATTCAGCAACCAACATGAGTAATCTCATGCAAAAACCCTAGACTCTTTACTATTTTGCAAAATAATCCCCCCATTAGTTAGCTTAAGCTACAAGGGCCCCGAAAATACAAAAATCATTAAGAAAGACCATCAAAATCACTTACTTGCAAGAGTCTAAAGTTGCTGAAAATTCTAAGCTCCCATGGCCTTCTTTCTTAGATAAAATTGGTGGGGAAGAAAGAGAGAATGAAAAAAGATGAAAGCTTCTCCTTATTTTATTATATTTCTAGTCAAATTAGTAACCAAATTTCACCTAACTTTGACCCTACAAATTCTTTGTCTCTATGTGCAGCCACTAACAAATTTATGGTCTATTTACTCAATAAGAACTTCTAATTTAATGTTCCATAGCTATTTGACACTTTTAGCTAGCGAAACATAATTTTTGCACTTTATGCGATTTAGTCCTTTTTCAAAATTAAGCATGCAATCACTGAAATTAATTCACCAAAAATTTCAAGCACTCATATAATCATGCTATAATACATAAAATAATATTAAAATAATTTCTCTGACCTCAAATTTGTGGTTCCAAAATTGGGTTATTACAATTCTCCCCCTTTAGGGATTTTCATCCCTGAAAATCTTACGAGTGAAAAGGTTTTGGGTATTAATCTTTCATAGTCTCCTCGGGCTCCTATGTGGCCTCTTCAACCCATGTCTATGCCATAGTACTTTTACAAGTGCTATACTTTTGTTCCTCAGTTGATTAACCTCCCAAGCCAAAATCTTAACCAATTCTTCACCATAAGTCATGTTTGATCGAATCTCAACCTCCGTAGGTGAAAGAACATGCAAAGGGTCCGAATGGTATTGGCGCAACATTGACACATGGAAAACATTGTGAATCTTTTCTAATTCGGATGGAAAGGCTAGTCGATAAGCTACTGGTCCAATTCTCTCAGTCACCTTATAAGGTCCAATAAAACGTGGACTTAATTTTCCTTTCTTACCGAACCTAAGGACTTTCTTCCACGGGGATACTTTCCAAAAAACCTTATCACCAACTTGAAACTCAATTTCTTTTCGTTTCAAATCCGTATAGGATTTCCGTCTATCTGAGGCGGCCTTCAAACATCATGAATTACCTTTACTTTCTCTTCAGTATCTTTGACTAAGTCAGCCCCGTGAATCTGATTTTCTCTGAGTTCGGTCTAATACAAAGGTGTTCGGCACTTACGCCCGTATAAATCCTCATAAGGCGCCATTTCCAAACTCGACTGATAGCTATTGTTGTAGGAGAACTCTACCAACGATAAATACTTTTCCCAACTGCCTTGGAATTCAAGGACACAACACCACAACATGTCTTCAAGAATTTGAATTACTCTCTCCAACTGACCGTCGGTTTGCGGATAGAAAGCCGTGCTAAAATTTAACTTTGTCCCCAAAACTTCGTGTAACATTTTTCTAAAATCGTGAGGTAAACCTCTGATCTCTATCCAAAATTATTGACAAGGGCACTCCGTGAAGTCTCACAATTTCAGAAACATACAAATAGGCTAAATTTTCAAGTGGATAGTCTAGTACGCACCAGTATAAAGTGAGATGACTTTGTTAGTCTATCAATCACAACCCATACGACATCTTTCTTCCTTAGTAGGCAAGGCAACCCAGCCACGAAATCCATAGTAATACGGTCCCATTTCCATCAGGGGACCATCACATGATGAAGTAAACCCAAAGATACTAGGTGTTCAGCTTTCACTTGCTGGCAAATTAGGCACTTAGAGACAAACTTTGAAACATCTGTCTTCATCCCTGACCACCAATACATTTTCTTCAAGTCATTGTACATTTTCATACTACTTGGATGGATAGACATACAATTGCTATGTGCCTCATGAAAAAATTTTCTGAATAAGCTCATCATATTTGGGTACACAAATTCTGTCTTGAAACGTTAAACAACCATCTGAACCAATCCAAAAATCTGATTCTATACCCATCTCGCACTGAGTTATCTTAGCTTGCAATTCTTTATCACCTTTTTGATCTTTGTAGATCTCTTGCAAAAACATTGGTCTCACTCTCAACTTAGCTAAAATCGAACCATTGCCGGTTATTAACAACTGAGTGTTCATAGCCCTCAAAACAAACAATGACTTCCTACTCAAAGCATCGACGACCATGTTTGCCTTCATCGGGTGATAGTCGATCACCAGTCCGTAGTCTTTTATGAGCTTTAGTCATATTTTTTGGTGAAGGTTCAATTTTTTTTGAGTCATCAAATACTTTAGACTTTTATGGTCGGTGAATACTTGGCATCTTTACCATACAAATGGTGTCTCCAAATCTTCAATGCCAACACTATGGTGGCTAACTCTAAGTCGTGAGTCGGATAATTTTTCTCATACGGCTCCAGTTGTCTAGAGGCATACGTTATTACCTTGCCTTATTTCATGAGCACGAATCCCAATCCATTCAAAGATGTGTCGCACGAATTCTTTTCCCGGTTCCGGTTGCACTAAAATTGGAGCTTCAGTAAAAAACACCTTTAGTTTCTCGAAACCCTGTTGTCATTTTTCTGTCCATTCAAACTTAACATCTTTCTCTAGCAACCTTGTCATCGGAGTAGCAATTATGGAGAATCCTTTAACGAATCGTTTGTAGTAACCCGCTAAGCCTAGAAAACTTCTAATCTCTAATACATTCCTCGGCGATTTCCACTCAACAATAGCAGAGATCTTACTCGAGTTAACTCTAATCCCATCACCCGACACGATGTGTCCTAAAAACCCATCCTCTCGGAGCCAAAACTCAATTTTACTAAACTTGGCATACAACTGCTTATCTCTTAAAGTTTGTAAAACAGTTCTCAAATGCTCCGCGTGTTCACTCTTATCACAAGAATAAATAAAAATATCATCGATAAAAACAACAACAAACTTATCCAAGTACGGTTGGAAAATATGATTCATTAAATCCATAAACACGGCGGGAGCATTTGTTAAACCAAAGGGCATGACAAGGAACTCATAGTGCTCGTACCTCGTCCGAAACGCGATTTTCTGTACATCTTGCTCCTTAACCCTTAGCTAGTAATAGTCAGACCTTAAGTCTATCTTAGAAAACACTGTGGCTCCTTCCAATTGGTCAAAAAGATCATCGATCCTTGGCAAAGGATACTTGTTCTTCACAGTATCCTTGTTGAGCTGTCTATAGTCTATACATAACCTCATTGACCCGTCTTTCATTTTCATAAAAAGTACCGAAGCACCCTACGGAGAATAGCTCGGTCTCGCAAAACCCTTATTCATTAATTCCTGTAGCTGAACCTTTAACTCTTTTAACTCCAACGGTGCCATCCTATACGGGGCAACTGAAATAGGCACCGTACATGTAATAGTCCAGTTTAGACCCTATTTGGAATAGTGGTTTTGGGACCACAAATCCAAGTCAGAAAAATATTTTAATATTATTTTTGATGTTTATATTACGTTAATTGATATGTGTGAAAATTTCATGTGAAAATTTTACTGTTTGCGTGCTCGATTTAAGAAAAAGACGTAATCGTGTAAAGAACAAAAGTTAGCTATTAAATGTGTAAGTGTCGAATTGCTATTGTTTTTATAGTGTGGGGTCCTTAAAAGGAAATTAGGCCATTTAAGGGTAGTATGGATGGTTTTGGGCTTGTATTATATGTTTTACTAATTAAATCTATAAGGTTAAAATGGTAATTAATATATTAATAAGTATTAAATAAAATAAAACAAAGAATTAGTGGAATTCATCTTTTTTTTGCCGAAACTTGAGAAGGAAGTGTTCATCCATGGAGTTTTAGGGTTCGGTATTTTTGAAGCACAAATCGGGTATGTGTTTTGCACGATTTTTAATGATTTTTACATTTTTGAGATCATTGCTTTGTGTTCTAGCTAGCCCATGCCTCAATTTTGGAAATTGATGATGATTTTGTGTTTTTCCATTGTTGAAGCTTGATGATTTTTGTGTTTGATGATGAAAAATAAATATATGTAGTTAGATTAATATGTTTAATTAAGTTATTTTTGATAAAAATGTCTATATAGGACTAAATTGTAAATTTTGCAAATTGAGGGGTCACAATGTGAAATAAATGAAACATATGGGCTTATACGGGCTAGGGGTAAATTCAGCCTAACATGGGTGTAGTCAAATTTTGAATATTTTGTGTTTTGTGAAATAGGGACTAAATTGTGAAAAATGTGAAACGTTAGAGGCAAAAGTGTAATAAGACCATTTATGTGTTTTTGGATGAATATGATTGAATATTTGATAAAATAAGTTTAATTTATATTAATTTAGATCAAGAAAAGAGAAAATCATATTTGGATCGGGGGAAATCTAGAGTTGTTGAATAGTCGACCCGGTCTGTTTGTCTTTGTACGAGGTAAGTTCATAAGAAAATACATGTCGTTAAATTTGATTATATATATTATATTTTTTTCCAAATTGAACTATTTCTTGTATGTATATGTTCAAGCCAATTTTTTTTAAGTATGGATAAGTATTTATAAGCCTAAATCGATCGAGTTGCGTCATCTGAAAGTCCCGTACGAACCTTAGTAATAGTTATGATACATATGTGATGACATAGGATTCCGATATGTGATTTTGTGTAAGACCACATACATTGGCATCAATTTTTGATTTGCATGTAAGACCATGTCTTGGACATCGACATCATATATGAGTTCGTGTAAGACCTTGTTTGGGACAGTGGCATCGATATGTGTTTTCATGTAAGACCACATTTGGGACATTGGAACTGTACGAGCTTTTTGATTATCTGAGTATCCTTATTAATTCCAAATTGTCCAATTGGCAATATCAAGTTAAGATCGAATGTGAAATCGAGCTAAAAGGTCAGGTATGTACTAAGTTAAATGATTGAGTAGTAAGGTAAGAATTTACTTTATATGAATATATGAAATGTGCATTATGAAAGTGAGAGTTAAATATGCTTATGAATATATGTGTATTCGGCCAAGTGGAAAATAATGCTAAAGTATATGTATTGATATATGAAGTTATAAGCTTGATAACTGTATGTGTGGTTATGGTTAGTATGATTCAGTTTAATCAAATTAAATTGTGAATGCCATTGAAATGATTTATTTTCTTATGACTTACTAAGCTATTCAACCCTACTCTGTGTGTGTATGTTCTTTGTTTTATAGATTTTTGAAGCTAGTTACGAGCTCGGGGATCGTCAAGGAAATCCGTCACACTATCGATCGCTATTTCGGTACCTTTAAAGCTTGAATTTTGAACCTATGGCATTTATAGTCTAGTATTTGTTTTGGTTGGATTTGAGTTTGTAATTATTAAAGCCATGTGAAAATGGTTAGAATGATGTCTAAGCTTAGGTGATTTCGGTTATGATATATATGGCTTGATATATTAGATGAGTAATATGTATGCTATATGCGTGTGATGTGTTTGGAATATGCTTAAGGTTTAAAGTAATGTTATGTACAGCTCATGATTATTCATTTCGTAAATTTGATATATATGGTTGATGAATATATTTAGGTAATGAATAGTTAATGACTTATTATTGAGATGTATAATTTGTAACATGAATTGGTTTGAACATTGCTTATAGAGTAATTATGTTTTCTGTTATGAAATGAAATATATAAGTGATGTTTTAAAGTTATTTATAATTTGACTATGGTGTTTAAATCTTGTCATCAAGTGTATATTCATATGTTAACGTTGGATTTGTGGTATTGGACATATGTGAACTAAATTAGGCTATGAAAATTGGATTAAGAAATGTGGATTTTGTGTCGATTTGAAATGGAATGCTTAAATAGGTAATTTGGTTTAGAAATGATAATGTAAGTGTATATGTATATATGGCTAAGGCATTAAAACTATAATGATATGTATGAAATTTGGTTTATAGCATATTTAAATAAATATATTATGTATTGAATGTTATATAGAATGACCGAATATGAAATAATTTAGTTTGATTGTGTGAATGAAATTTTGGCATGAATTGAAGCATATAAAATTAGCATATGAATTATGTGTATTCTTAGTTGTTATTTGTGCTTAAAATGGCTTAAGATAACAAGGTCTTATGCGTATGGTTTTGTGATTAGGAAAGAAGTATGTTTAGTCTTAAATTATGTTAGTTTAAATGCAACCAATGTCGCATAAGTGAGTGATACTTAAGTTGTGTTATGGCTCATATTGTTTGAGTCTAAATGTGCACTATGTTTGCTAATAAACAACAATATATTCGGCCATAATGTATAGTAACCAAGGTTGCATTTTTGTGTGGATGTTAATTGGTTTTAATATGTGAACATGCTTAGATTATGAAATGTATTTTGATATTCAGCTTATGAAAAATGGTTGCTATATGTCTGGTATATGTTGTGCAATGATTTATATATATACTTGAATTAATTTTAAATATGCCAATGATAGTAATATAATAGTTTTAAGTTTGAAATTGAATAAGATAAGTAATCTGATGAGTTTAAATTACAAAGCAAGAAATGTAGTAAATGTCTGTTCTGAACTGTGCTATGTCCGATAATGCCTCGTAACCCAAATTTGATGACAGATACGGTTAGGGGTGTTACATTTGATTGGTATCATAGTTATGGTTAGTCGGTTCTAGGACTAACGTAGCACATGTGAGTCTAACTATACATGCCATATTGATAAACTGCGATAGTGTGATGGTTCTTGACAATTAAAATGTGTTTTGTTAAAGTAAATGGATCTTGATCGAGCCGTAGCAAATGACGTGGAAAGTAATGCACCGGCTCCAGCTCAAGGGGCAGTGCAATCTGATTGTAGACCTATTACGAGTAGCCACGAGGGAGAGGTTAAGCAAGCATTCTTCCAGATGATGAACGAATGGTTCACACAGTATATCCAGACAAATCTAGTTATTCAACAAACCCCACCCCCGCCTAATCATCCTTAAATACCCATGGTACCTCAAGTAATTGATCGATGAGATTAAATAAGCCCCAGTTGATAAAATCAGAAAACACGGGGCTAAAAAATTTAGAGCTGCTATTGATAACGATGCTAAGCGAGCTAAATTCTGGCTCGATAATACTATTCGTGTGTTTGATGAGCTATCTTGAACCCCTAACGAGTGTATAATATGTGTTGTATCCTTACTTTGAGATTCTACGTATTACTGGTGGAATACATTAATACCAGTAGTTCTAAAAGAACGAGTGACCTGGGAGTTCATTCAGTCTGAATTTCGTAAGAAATACATCAGTCAGAGATTCATTGATCAAAAACATAAAGAATTCATTGAGTTGAAATAGGGTCGTATGACCGTAACAGAATATGAACAAGAATTTGTAAGACTCAGCAGATATGCCGGGGAATGTGTTTCGATTGAAGCTATAATGTGTAAAAGATTTGAAGACAGGTTGAATGAAGACATTAAGCTGTTAGTTGGGACACTTGAAATAAAAGAGTTTGTTGTACTAGTTGAGAGAGGATGCAAAGCCGAAGAGCTCGGGAAAGAGAAAAGAAAAGCTGACTTCGAAGCTAGAGATTCACGAAAGGCTACTGCAGGCTATTCTAGACATGATCGAGATAAACCACCTGTGAGTTCGAGAGCTACCTCAGTAGCTAGTGTTGGTAACATCTGACCGAACCAACTTGAGTGCAAAAATTGTGGTAAACAACATCCCGGTAGATGTAGATTGAATGATTGAGCTTGTTTTAAATGTGGTTCGATGGATCATTTCATTCGTGAATGCCCTGAGTTGGTTGAGCAAGACATGAAGCAGAATACAAGGCCGAGTAACACGGCAGCTCGAGGTAGACCACCCAAAAATACAGGTAATGTGAGTGGCAGTCAGAGGGGAACTAAAGACACGGCTATTAAATCTGAGGCTCACGCACCTGCCAGAGCTTATGTTATCTGCACTCGTGAAGAAGCTTCGTCTCCAAATGTTATTATCGGTACTTTCACTCTCTATGATACTAGTATTGTTACATTGATTGATCCTGGATCAACTCATTCTTATGTATGTGAAACTTTAGTATCTAGTAAGACTTTGCTTGTAGAGTCTATTGAGTTTGTGATTAGAGTATCGCACCCCTTAGGCCGGTGTGTTTTGCTTGATAAAGTATGCAAAAATTGTCTGTTGATGATTCAAGATTCATGTTTTCTGGCTGATTTGATGTTGTTGCCATTTGATTTGTTTGATATAATTCTGGGTATGAATTGCCTAACGTTACATGATGCTATTGTGAACTGCAAACGAAAGAATATTGATTTTCGATGTTAGAATGATGAAATAATTTGGATTGAGTCTAATGATCTGAATGGTTTACCGGCAGTGGTTTCTTTGATGTTAGATAAAAAATATGTGAGAAAGGGTCGTGAAGCTTATTTTTCCTATATACTCGATTCTAAAGTGACTGAAAAGAAGATTGAATCGGTACCAGTAGTGTATGAATATTCGGATGTGTTTTCTGAAGAATTACCGAGTTTGCCACCAATGCAAGAAGTGGAATTTGGTATTGAGTTAGTGCCGAGGACAACTCCGATTTCAATAGCTTCGTACAGAATGGCAGAATGGCACCAACCAAATTAAAAGAATTGAAAGCTCAGTTGCAAGAATTGACATATAGAGGTTTCGAGCGACTGAGTTTTTCTCCCTAGGGTGCACCAGTTTTGTTTGTGAAAAAAAAAGACGGAACTATGAGAATGTGCATCGATTACCGACAGCTCAATAAGGTGACTATAAAGAATAAATATCCTTTGCCATGGATCGACGACTTGTTCGATTAGTTGGAATAGGCTACAGTGTTTTCAAAGATAGATTTGAGATCGAGTTACTATCAGCTGTGAGTTAAAGACTCTGATATGTTGAAATCTGATTTCCAAACGAGGTACGAACACTATGAGTTTTTGGTTATGCCTTTCGGACTTACTAATGTACTTTCTATTTTTATGGATTTAATGAATCCGATCTTCAGACTGTATTTGGATCGATTTGTAGTTGTGTTCATAGATGACATATTGATCTATTCCCGTGATGAATTTGAGCATGTCGAACACTTGAAAATTGTGCTACAAGCTTTACGTGATAAATAGTTGTATGCGAAGTTTAATAAATGTGAGTTCTGGTTGCGTGAAGTTGGGTTTTTAGGACATGTTGTATTAGCATCGGGTATTTGGGTTGATCTGAGCAAGATTTCAGCCATATTAGATTGGAAGCCTCCAAGAAATGTTTCTGAATTCTGAAGTTTTCTGGGACTTGCTGGATATTACAAACGATTTGTAAAAGGTTTCTTAATGGTTGCAACCCTGATGACACGACTACTTCAGAAAGATGTTAAGTTCAAGAGGTCAGAAAAGTGCCAGAAAAGTTTTGATCAGGTGAAAGCTTTATTAACTGAAGCTCTAGTGCTAGTTCAGCCAGAATTGGGTAAAGAATTCGTAATCTTTAGTTATTCATCTTTGAATGGTTTGGGCTGTGTTTTGATGCAGGAAGGCAAAGTTATAGGTTATGCCTCGAGATAGTTAAAGCTGCACGAAAAGAACTATTCGATGCACGATTTGGAATTAGCAGCTATTGTGTTTGTATTGAAAATGTGGCACCACTATTTTTTCGGTGAGAAATGTGATGTCTATTCTTATCACAAAAGCTTAAAATATTTGATGACTCAGAAAGATCTAAATTTAAGATAGCGAATTTTGTTAGAATTGCTAAAAGATTACGAGCTTTTGATTGACTACCATCCGGGAAAGGCTAATGTTGTTGTTGATGCTTTAGGTGAAAAAATCTTTGTTTGCTCTGCGTGCGATGAATACGCATATGGATTTATCTGATGATGGTTCGGTTGTAGCTGAGTTAAAAGCAAGACCGTTAGTTATGTAGTAGATTTGCGAAGCTCAGAAAGTCGATAATGATTTGTTACCAGAGCGTGCCCAATGTGATTTGAATATTGAATCAGAGTTTTGAGTTGATGCCGAGGGTTGTTTCAGGTTAAGAAATCGAATATGTGTTCTGAGAAATTCAGAGTTGATTCAGATGATTTTGAATGAAGCTCATAGTAGTCAGTTATCTGTTCATCCGAGTAGTACAAAAGTGTATGATGATTTGAAATAGCTTTACTGGTGGCATGGTATGAAACGAGACATCTCTGACTTTGTTTCGAAATGTTTAATCTGTCAACAAGTCAAAGCCAATCATCAAGTACTGTCTAGGTTACTTCAACCGATTATGATACCCGAGTGGAAATGGGACAGAGTCACGATGGATTTTGTATCAGGTTTGCCTTAGTCACCGAGTAAGAAAGATGCGATCTGGGTTATTGTGGATAGATTGACTAAATCGGTTCATTTCATTCTGATTCGCATAGATTACTCGCTCGATAAGCTTCCTGAGTTGTACATTTCTCGGATTGTGAGATTGCACAGAGTACCTATCTCTATTGTTTCGAATAGAAATCCGAGGTTCAAATCACGGTTTTGGAAGAAACTGCAAGATGCATTAGGTACGAAATTACACTTCAGTACTACCTTCCACCCACAAACAGATGGTCAATCCAAGTGGATTATTTAGAAACTCGAGGATATGTTGAGATGTTGTATTCTCGAGTTTGAAGGTATGTGGGAACAATACTTGCCACCAATTGAATTTGCGTATAATAATAGCTTTCAATCGAGTATCACAATGGCTCCTTATGAGGCTTTGTACAGTCTCAAATTTCGAACACCTTTATATTGGACTGAATTTAGTGAGAAAAAGATACGCGGGGTCGATTAGATCAAAGTGACTGAACAGAAAGTAAAAGTGATTCGTGATAGTCTAAAAGCAATGCCAGATCGTCAGAAATCGTATGTAGACTTGAAACGAAAAGATATTGAGTTTTAGATCAGGGACAAAGTGTTTTTGAAAGTCTCACCATGGAAGAAAATAATTCAATTCGGTCGTAAAGGTAAATTGAGTCCAAGATTTATTGGGCCGTATAAGATTATTGAGCGTATCAGGCTTGTTGCTTACAGACTGTTGTTGCCACCTGAGTTAGAAAAGATCCATAACGTGTTTCACATATCGATGCTTTGATGATATCAATCCAACCCATCGCATGTGATTTCCCCGTCTGAGATTGAGATTCGATCCGATATGACTTACGAGGAAGAACCAATCTGAATTTTAGATCGCGAGGTTAAAGAATAAAAAAATAAAAAAAATCTCTTTAGTGAAAGTCCTATGGCACCGACACAGAGTTGAAGAAGCTACATGGGAGCCCGAGGATGATATGAGAGAACGTTACCCAAACCTATTTGCCGGTAAAATTTTTTTATAAAAATTTCTATATAGGACTAAATTGTAAATTTTACAAACTGAGGGGTCAAAATGTGAAATAAATGAAACATATGGGCTTATGGGCTGGGGGTAAATTCGGCCTAACATGGGTGTAGCCAAATTTTTAATATTTTTGTTTTGTGAAATAGGGACTAAATTGTGACATCAGGGGAAAAAGTGTACTTAGCCCATTTATGCTTTTTTGGATTAATTTGATTGAATATTTGATTAAATAAATTTAATATATATTAATTTAGATCAAGAAAAGAGAAAATCAGATTTGGATCGGGGGAAATCTAAAGTTGTTGAATAGTCAACCGGGTCTGTTTGTCTTCATATGAGGTGAGTTCATAAGAAAATACATGTCGTTAAATTCGATCGTATATATTATATTTGTGCCGAATTGAACTATTGCTTGTATATATATGCTCAAGCCGAATTTTTTCAAGTATGGAGAAGTATTTATAGGCTTGAATCGATCGAGTTACGACGTCTGAAAGTCCCGTATGAACCTTAGGAATAGTTAGGATACATGTCATGACATAAGATTCCGATATGTGATTCCGTGTAAGACCACATCTGGGACGTTGGCAATTATTTGTGATTTGCATGTAATACCATGTCTGGGACATCGCCATCGTATATGAGTTCGTGTGAGACCTTGTCTGGGACGGTGGCATCGATATGTGATTACATGTAAGACCACGTCTAGGATGTTGGCGTTGCATGAGCTTTTCGATTATCTGAGTACCCTTATTAATTTTGAATGGTTCAACGGGCAATATCGAGTTAAGATCGAATGTGAAATTGAGCTAAAAGGTCAGGTATGTACTAAGTTAAATGATTGAGTAGTAAGGTAAGTATATACTTTATATGAATATATGAAATGTGCATTATGAAAGTGAGAGTTAAATATGCTTATGAATATATGTGTGTTCGGCCAAGTAGAAAATATTGCTAAAGTATATGTATTCATATATGAAGTTATAAGCTTGATAAATGTATCTGTGGTTATGGTTAGTATGATTCGGTGTAGTCAAATTAAATTGTGAATGTCATTGAAATGATTTATTTGCTTATGACTTACTAAGCTATTCAAGCATACTTTGTGTGTATGTTCCTTGTTTTATAGATTTTGGAAGCTAGTTATGAGCTCAGGGATTGTCAAGGAAATCCGTCACACTATCGATCTCTATTTCAGTACATTTAAAGCTTGAATTTTGAACCTATGGCATGTATAGTATATTATTTGTTTTGGTTGGATTTGAGTTTTTAATTATTAAAGCCATGTGAAAATGGTTAGAAATGATATGTAAGCTTAGGTGACTTCGGTTATGATATATATGTGTGTGAAGTGCTTGGTATGTGTGACACCCCTAAAGTGACCCTAGTCGGAAAGCGGTCTCAGGACCGCTAGACTGAGTCACCAAATTATTTGAATATGATAATTATTGCCTAAAATATGTGAATATAAATGTGTGAAAGTTTTAAGCTTCGATTTAGTTAATTGCATGTGAATTTAGTTGATAGGACTTATGTGAGAAAATTTAGAAATGTGCTAGGCAAATGCAAGTGGCCTAATAGTGCATGTAATCAAAGGGGTGGACTTGCATGTCAATTTCCCCCCATTTAAGTACTAGTGGCCGGCCATGACAAGGGATAATGGGCAAAACATGTCATGAAACATGTTGTGTTAATGGAAAAATAAAATAAGAAGCATGGGCAAAACATGTCATGAAACATGTTGTGTTAATGGAAGAATAAAATAAGAAGCATGGGCAATAAACTAATAAGAAATTGAAGGAAGAAAACAAAGAGAAAAAAATGTGTTCATCATTCTCATGCATGACCAAAAAAAAAAAGAAGAGAAAAGCTCTCATGTTGTTCTTGGCCGAATAGGAGAAAGAAAAAGAAGGAAAAAGAGCTTTGAGGAAATCGGCTATGGTGGTTTGATAGACTAAGGTATGTTTGATGATGTTCCATGAGATGCATGCATGTTTTAGTAGTTAGCTTGAGTTCTAAATAGCCCATGGTTCAAATCTTTACTATGTCATGGAGATGATATTCGGCCAAGGTGGATTGGTGTTGATATCATTTGCATGCTAATAGGTGGCCATATGACCTATCAAACTCCTTGTCATATTCGGCCATAAGCTAGCAAAATGAGACTTTAATGAGTTAAATTTGTTTGAATTAAGCTCAAGAGCAAAGGGGAACTAAATCCGATAAAGGGAAGGAAAATGTGGTCGAATAGCCGCCGAAATCGTTCGACAACATCCGAGGTAAGTTTTAAGTGATTAAACGTTGAGTAAATTCAATCATAATAGGACATAATGAGTTGATTTAATAAGATATGATGTGGCCATGATATGTCTTAAACTCAAATGGTAAGTTCATATGTGTTTGGACTTGGAAATTTAAGAGCAAATTGTAATAATTTGCTTTGGACAGCAGCAGTAACGTGATTTTAGAAAATCACTATAAATTGTTGGTGTGGAATTATAGGCTGAATAAAATATGTAATCAAGGCTTAATTAGTCTAGTTTCTTATAAAAGAGACCTTGTGAGCAAAGAAATTTCCTATAAAGAGATATTTAAAGTTGTGTGAGACGGTGTCAGAATGACTCCGAAATCCCCTGTTCTGTTTTTAGAAAATCATTATAAATTGTACAAAAATGGTTATAAGATAAAATTTATATTCTTAGACTCCTTAATGAGTCTAGTTTCAAATGAAATCAAATACAACATATTTTGAATTCCGTAAAATGAGAAATTTGATTCGTAGTGAAGAGTGGTCAGATTAGTCAAACAGTGAAACAGGGGAAACTTTAAGAAAAATATGGTATTGATTGGCCAAACCTAAAATTCTGGAAATTTTATGGATGGAAGATATACGAGTCTATATTCAGGAAAAATTAACGGCAAGTGATTTGGAGTTTTGTAGCTTCGGTTATAAATAATTTAGTGACCATTGCTCCTGAAAACAGCTCGTAGTGAATATGTGATTTTGTTGTAAACATGGATAAAACTTGTTTTAGTTGCTCATAAGCTATTGATTAAACCCATACTTGAATTCTAAATCATGATATTGTAAGCTTATGAGTATTCGAATATGAAATGATAGTATGGCGTAAAATTGAATTATTCATTGGAATGTGATGAATGTGAAAGTGTATATATATATGTGATAAGGCCGAATGGCCAATGTGATGAATGTGAACATGTGTATGTGTGATAAGGCCGAATGGCCAATGTGATGAATGTGAACATGCATATATGAGATAAGGCCGAATGGCCAATGTGATGAATGTGAACATGAGTATGTGTGATAAGGCCGAATGGCCAATGTGATGAATGTGAACATGTGTATGTGTGATAAGGCCGAATGGCCAATGTGATGAATGTGAACATGCATATATGAGATAAGGCCGAATGGCCAATGTGATGAATGTGAAAGTGTATATATGTGATAAGGCCGAATGGCCAATGTGATGGATGTGGAAGTGTATAAATGTGATAAGTCCCGAAGGGCAATTGTGTCAGTACTATATCCGGGTTAAAACCCCACAGGCTTTATGCGAGAATATTATCCTGATTAATGTCCGTAGGCTTCGTGCTTGTACTATATCCGAGCTTTAAAGACCCGACGGCTAAATGCTAGGATTCAAGTAAGACTTTGATATTGAGTATCTGCATTAAGTTACCATCAAATAAGTATTATGTATTCAAGATGTTCAGGTATGTATTACTTACTCATCGGTGGAGTGATTTCGAGGTGAATTATCAGTATCAAAGAGGTAGGTAAATGTGATTAATATTATAACTCCAAATGTGAGAATGATCTAATTGGTAATGGTATGTTTGTATAATAAAGTATGCGATGAAATATTCTTATGTATTAGTGCATATTCTGCCCAAAAGCCTTATGATCTGAGTATGGGTTGGGTTGAGCTAGATGTGCCAGTACAAGGTAAGGATTATGATTTGTAAGCTTACATATATGTGATAAGGAATATGTTGGTTCTTTATGTGCCTATGGTAATTTAGTACTTGTCATGTTGAAATACTTAAAAGTATGGATGTGATTATGAACAAGTGGAAAGGATTATTGAAAGTTGAAAATCGATAAAGAATGTGCTTTGGAAATATTTGACCATCTAGGTCATTATTATTCGAAAGTATATATGTGGCAGCCAAGTGTTGTGTTTAATGATATTATAGATCGAGATGAAGCTCTAGATTAACTTCATCGAACAGTTGAAATGAATAACCAATGATAGTGATTGAGAACACTTTGTTTTGCTTAAAACTTACTAAGCATTAAATGCTTACTCCGTTCTTTGAATCTCTGTTTTATAGATTTTGGTTCGTCAGCTATCGGACTCGGGATTATTGAAGTCGAAGTCGCCCACACTATCAAAACCCTTTTGGTACACTTTTGGTTGAACTCTGAAAATGGCATGTATAGGACTACCCTTTTGTTGTTGGTCATGTACCCTTCGGTTTTGTATAATTTTTGGATAGCCATGCGAAAATGGCTTATATATGTTTGAGCATAATGTTATAATCATTTGGTATGGATATGGTTATTGAGAGGTGTGGATATGCTTAACAAGGATTGGCCATGGTAATGGTTAATCATTATCATAATTTGTGCTATTTATGCTAAAAGGGCTAGTTGAATCTTGGAAACTATGAAATAGGTAAAGTCTACCTTAAAGGCAGATGCTGACAGCAGCAGTGATGTAGATTTGGAAAATTACTAAAAATAGTAGGAATGGAATTAAATAGTGAATAAATTATTTAAATGAACCTTGATGAATCCACTGTCATATGGAAGAAACGAAACGGTCATATGAGTGGTATGTTAATAGATAATTAGGTTTTCGTGAAACAGGGCCAGAACAGTTTCTGGATTCCCTGTTCCGAATTTGGAAATTAATTATAAATTAACCAGAGATAATTAGGAGTCATGCAATATATGTATAGATTCCTCTCTGAGTCTAGTATCTATAGAAACAAACAGCATCAGTATTGAAGCCCTGTACAGGGAGATATCCAAATATTAATGCATGAAGGGCAGTGTAGTCGTACCCTGTAACAGGGGAGACTTTAACTAATAAACTGTACTAATTGGCCCGACCAAAAATTCTAGAAAACAATATGTATATGGACATATGAGTCTAGTTTCAGGGAAAAATCACGAAACTGATTTTCGAGTTGTGAAACTCAAGATATGATTTTTAAGGTGACAGTGACACAGTTAGCCAGCTGTCTGGAAATTTTTAAAATGGACTGCGATAGTAAGCGAATTTAGTCTGTGAACCCCTCGTGTCTGAATCCGGCAACGGTCTCGGGCACGGGGCGTTACAGTATGATTTGCGATTGTGGTTTGATATATTAGATGAGTAATATGTATGCTATATGTGTGTGATGTATTTGGAATAGGCTTAAGGTTTAAAGTAATGTTATGTAAAGCTCATGATTTTTCATTTGGTAAATTTGATATATATGGTTGATGAATATATTTAGGTTATGAATAGTTAATGACTTATTATTGAGATGTATAATTTGTAACATGAATTGGTTTGAACATTGCTTATAGAGTATTTATGTTTTCTATTATGAAATGAAATATATAAGTGATGTTTTAAAGTTATTTATAATTCGACTATGGTGTTTAAATCTTGTCATCAAGTGTTTATTCATATGTTAACGTTGGATTTGTGGTATTGGACATATGTGAACTAAATTAGGCTATGAAAATTGGATTAAGAAATGTGGATTTTGTGTCGATTTGAAATGGAATGCTTAAATAGGTAATTTGGTTTGGAAATGATAATGTAAGTGTATATGTATATATGGCTAAGGCATTGGAACTATAATGATAAGTATGAAATTTGGTTTATAGCATATTTAAATAAATATTTTATGTATTGAATGTTATATAGAATGACCGAATATGAAATAATTTAGTTTGATTGTGTGAATGAAATTTTGGCATGAATTAAAGCATATAAAATTAGCATATGAATTATGTGTATTCTTAGTTGTTATTTTTGCTTAAAATGGCTTAAGATAACAAGGTCTTATGCGCATGGTTTTGTGATTAGGAAAGAAGTATGTTTAGTCTTAAATTATGTTAGTTTAAATGCAACCAATGCTGCATAAGTGAGTGATACTTAAGTTGTGTTATGGTTCATATTGTTTAGGTATAAATGCGTACTATGTTTGCTAATAAACAATAATATATTCGACCATAATGTATAATAACCAAGGTTGCATTTTTGTGTGGATGTTAATTGGTTTTAATATGTGAACATGCTTAGATTATGAAATATTATGTTTGATATTCAGCTTATGAAAAATAGTTGCTATATGTCTGGTATATGTTGTGTAATGATTTATATATACTTGAATAAATTTTAAATATGCCAATGATAGTAATATAGCAGTTTTAAGTTCAGAATTGAATAAGTTAAGTGTTCTGATGAGTTTAAATTACAAAGCAAGAAATGTAGTAAATGTTTGTTCTGAACTATGCTATGTCGATAATGCCTCGTAACCTTAATTCAGTGATGGATACGGGTTAGGGGTGTTACATTTGATTGGTATCAAAGCTACGGTTTAGTCGGTTCTAGGACTAACGTAGCACGTGTGAATCTAGCTATACATGTCATATTGATATACTGCGATAGTGTGATGATTCCTGACAATTAAAATGTGTTTTTTTTATAGTAAATGGATCGTGATCGAGCCGTAGCAAATGACATGAAAAGTAATGCACTCGCTACCGCTGAAGGGGCAATGCAATCTGATTCTAGACTTTTTACAAGTAGCCACGAGGGAGAGCCTAAGCAAGCCTTCTTCCAAATGATGAATAAATGGTTCACGCGGTATATTCGGACAAATTTAATCATCACATTAATCAAGACATTTCATAATTCTTATTTTGGCAAAATAACCATTTTGCCCTTAGACTTTCACAAAATTATGATTTTTCCCTTAGGCTCGTAAAACGATTTTCATCGAATTTCCACAGTAACCAAGCCTAGCCAAAACTACTTTCAGCCTATAGCGTCTCACAATTTCAATTATTTCACACATTTACTACTCATTTTGTGTCTTTTACAAAATGGTTCTTTTTTTGGTGTTTTCATGGAAACCCCTTTCACTAAAGTTATTTATTTAACAACCATGATCACTTTCTTCTACAAAAATTCAGCAACCAACATGAGTACTCTCATTTTAAAACCCTAGACTCCTTACTATTTTGCAAAATAGTGCCCCCATTAGTTAGCTTAAGCTACAAGGGCCCCAAAAATATAAAATTCATTAAGAAAGACCATCAAAATCACTTACTTGCAAGAGTCTAAAGTTGCTGAAAATTTCAAGCTCCCATGGCCTTCTTTCTTAGAGAAAATCGTCGGAGAAAAAAGAGAGAATGAAAAAAGATGAAGGCTTCTCCTTATTTTATTATATTTCTAGTCAAATTAGTCACCAAATTTCACCTAACTTTGACCCTACTTATTCTTTGTCTCCATGTTCTGCCACTAAAAAATTTGTGGTCTATTTACTCAATAAAGACCTCTAATTTAATGTTCCATAGCGATTTGACACTTTAGCTAGAAGAACAAAATTTTCGCACTTTACGCGATTAAGTCCTTTTTCAAAATTAAACATGCAATCAGTGAAATTAAGTCACCAAAAAATTAAAACACTCATATAATCATGCTATAACACATAAAATAATATTAAAATAATTTCTCCAACCTTGGATTTTTGGTTCTGAAACCACTGTTCTGACTAGCCCAAAATCGGGCTGCTACATTGTGAATGTTTTAAATGAATTTTGATTATGAATGCTGAAGTGTATGTAAATGAGGTGTGTTATCCGGTAATGCCTCGTAACCCTATTACGGTGATGGATATGGGTAAGGGGTGTTACAGAAACTCTGAATCAAGGTTCGCATCACCCTGGGCTCAATTTGCTAACATTTCATTATCAACTTTCTGAGCTTCACAAATCTGTTGAATAAACAATGGTTTCGCTTTCAACTTAGCTACAATCGAGCCGTCATCAAACAAAGTCGATTGAGTATTCATTGCACGCAAAATAAACAAAGATTTCTGGCTTAATGCATCAACAACAACATTTTCTTTTCTCAGATGATAGTCAATCACTAGCTCGTAGTCTTTTAGCAATTCTAGCCATCTCCGCTGTCGCAAATTCAAATCTTTCTAAGTCATCAGATATTTCAAACTCTTGTGATTTGAAAAAACATGACATTTCTCTCCGAACAGATAGTGGCTCCAAAACATAAATGTAAATACAATGGCTACTAACTCTAAATAATGCGTCGAGTAATTCTTTTCATGCGGCTTCAACTGTCTCGAGGCATAAGCTATGACTTTGCCTTCTTACATCAAAACAAAACCCAAGCTACTTAACGATGCATCATTATAGATTACAAATTCTTTACCCGGTTCAGGTTGTATTAACACTGGAGCTTCAGTCAAAAGAACCTTCAGCTGATCAAAACTTTTCTAACATTTCTCGAACCATTCAAACTTTACATCTTTCTAAAGCAATCTCGTCAACAGAGTTGCAATCATCGAAAAGCCTTTCACAAATTGTTTATAATAGCAGGAAAGTCCCTAGAAACTACGGACTTCAGATACATTTCTCGGAGGTTTCCAATCCAATATTGCTGAAATCTTACTTGGATCTAGTCGAATACCCGATGCTGACACAATATGCCCCAGAAAATCAACTTCATGCAACCAGAATTAACATTTACTGAACTTTGCAAAAAGCTGTTTATCTTGCATAGTCTGTAGCACTATTCTCAAATACTCAGCATGCTCGGATTCATCACGAGAATAAATCAAGATGTAATCTATAAACACAACAACAAATCTATCTAAATACGGTCTGAAAATCCAATTCATTAGGTCTATAAAAATAGCAGGTGCATTCATTAGTCCAAAAGGCATAACTAAAAACTCATATTATTCGTACCTCGTTCGAAAAGCAGTTTTCGGTGTATCAGAGTCTTTAACTCTCAACTGATAGTAACCTGATCTGAGATCTATCTTTGAAAGCACTGTAGCCCTTTTCAATTGATCAAAAAAATCATCAATTTGCAGTAATGGATATTTGTTATTGATCGTCACTTTATTGAGCTGTCGATAATCTATGCACATTCTCATAGTTCCTCTTTTTCACAAACAAAAACGGTGCACCCCAAGGCGAGAAGCTCGATCTTGCAAAACCACTAACTGTTAGTTCTTGCAACTGAGCTTTCAATTCTTTTAACTCTATGGGAGCTGTTCTACACAGAGCTATCGATATTAGTGTTGTACATGGCATTAACTCAATACCAAACTCAACCTCTCGGATTAGTGGCAAACCTAGTAACTCCTTGGGAAACACAGCTGAATACTCAGACACAACTGGTACTGATTTGATCTTATTTTCAGTCACTATTGTATCAAGCACATAAGCTAAATAAGCTTCACAATCCTTATTCACATTGAGCTAACATCGAAGAAATCATTACTGACAAACCATTCAGATCTTTAGACTCAATCCAAATTATCTCATCATTCTGACATCTCAAATCAATCGTCTTTCATTTGCAGTTCACTATCGCATCATGCAGTGTTAACCAATCCATACCCAAAATTATATCAAATTCATCGAATGGCAATACCATCAAATCGATCAAAAAACATGAATCTCGAATCATCAACGGACAGTTCTTGCATACTTTATCAACCAATACACATCTACCTAAGGGGTTCGATACTCTAATCGCGAATTCAGTAGACTTTAGAGGCAAAGTCTTACTGGATACTAGAGTCTCACATACATAAGAATGAGTCGATCCTGGATCTATCAATGCAAGTACAGTAGTATCATAGAGAGTGAAACGGTAATAACATCTGGAGACGAAGCTTCTTCACGAGAGCGAATAGCATAAGCTCTGGTAGGTGCGTGGGCTTTAGATCTCACTGTTGTGTCTTCAGTCATTCTTTGGCTACCACTCACATTACCCGTATTTCTGGGTGGCCTACCTCTATCTATAATGTTACTCGGCCTCATGTTCTGCACTGTATCATGCTCAACCAACTCAGGACATTCACGGATGAAATGATCTAATGATCCACATTAAAAACAAGATCGGTCATTCGGGATGTCATTTACCGTCATGTTTACACTCAGGTTGATTTGGTCTGACATTACCAACACTAGCTATAGAGGTAGCTTTCAAACACATAGGTGTTCTTCTCGATCTCGTCTAGAGTAGCCCAGAATAGCCTTTGAACAGCTAAAATCATCTCGAAACTTCTGTGATGCTATCTGAAATGACTTACTCGATGATCTTTTTTGTACCTCTCGAGCTTCTGCGTTAGCTTTTCTTTTCTTTTTCCCAAGTTCCTCAGATTTACACGCTCGTTCGACAAGCACAACAAACTCTTTTATTTCCAAAATCCCGATTAACAAGCAAATATCTTCATTCAAACCATATTCAAATCTCTTGCATATAATTGCTTTGGTAGAGACACGTTCTCGTGCATATTGACTTAATCTCACAAATTCTTGTTCGTATTCCGTAACAGATTTACGGCCTTGTTTCAACTCAAGAAACTCTTTGTGTTTCTGATCTATGAATCTCTGACTGATGTACTTCTTTCTAAACTCGGTCTGAAAGAACTCCTAACTGACTCGTTCTTTCGGAACCACAGTTATTAATATTTTCTAATTTTATCAATCGGAGGCTTACTCAATTGAATCGATTTCACAGCTTGTGGCATAATAGGGACTTGTGGAGGATTAGATTGGGGTGGAGGTTGTGGAGCAGTCGGATTAGTTCTAATATACTGAATGAACCACTTATTCATCATTTGGAAGAAGACTTGCTTTGCCTCTCCCTCGTGGCTACTAGATACAATTCTAGATTCACATTGCACCACTCCTTGAGCGGGAGTAGGTGCATTACTTTCCATGTCATCAGCTACGACTCGATCGAGATCCATTTACTATATAAAAACACATTTTAGCTGTCAGGAATCATCACACTATTACAGTTGTTATATATATGGCATGTATAGCTAGACACTCACACGCTACGTTAGTTCTAGAATCGACTAAATCATAGCTCTGATACCAATAAATTGTAACACCCCTAACCCGTATCTGTCGCCAAAATAGGGTTACAAGGCATTACTGATCATTTCACATTATTCACATACATATAAGCATTAATAATAATTTATTCAAATCATTCACAATGTCCCTTATATAGGTCTACAAGACTTAAAATATGCTTAGAAGAGGTTCAGGACTAAACTAATAACAATTGCAAATAATGGAAAATTTAGAAAACTTTTAAGATTTTAAAGGTGACACGCCCGTGTAAACAGGCTGTGTGCCTCACACGGCTGCCAAACACGCCTGTGTCACAAGCTGTGTGAAAATAGGGTATACATACTGGCTTGTACCACATGGCCGAGGACACGTCCGTGTCCCAGGCCATGTGAAATCTATGGGGGCTTATTGACTTGGGTCACACGGCCAACCATACGCCCATGTGCCCGCCCGTGTGCCATACACGGCCAGTAGACACGTTTGTGTGTCTAGACCGTGTCAAAACTATAGGGTATACTGACTTTAATTCGAAGGGTACCCTAGGGGACACACGGCCGTGTAACATACTGTGTGTTGCACATGGCTGAGACACACGCCCATGTCTTTGCCCATGTTGACAAAAATAGGCCATTTGCAAAGCCAATTTGCCACCCTTTTCTTCATGCATAACTACCCAACAAAATGGTTTCATTTCAACACATAAATAGCCAGCCAAAAATACCAATTCATCCACATATCATACTATCCATCATCAACCATTTTAACTACTTAAATTCACATTCAAAACCTACCAAATCATTATGCCAAAATCATTAAAACTTGCATAACATCTATATGAATCCTACCATCACATTATCACCTATTTCATGCCACATAACTTACTATTTCAACATCCCATAATCAAGCCATACATAAGACATTATATACATCACATAAATAACTTATCCAACACATTATTTAGGCCAAAATTTCTAACAAAAAATAAGCCAAACCTCATGGCTAAAATCTTAACACAAAACATATCAACTAACTAACCTATACATGGCATATACCATAAATACAAAGCTTCAAAAATACCAACAAGTAGTCGATAGTGTGATGATGGTTCTCCATGATCCCCGATGTCCGAGCTAGCTTCAATAATCTATAAAACATGGAAAGAACACACAAAGTAAGCTTTAAAACCTTAGTCAGCCATGTACAAATAAAGCTATCATATGAACATATACATATCAATTCAAATATGCTAAACATAGCTAAACACATTCAAGTTCACAAACCTTTCTCATTATACACATGTTCAATATCATAAATGGAATGACTAAGTAGGTAAGTGATGAATTTGTACATATAGATACACAAACCTTTCATATTGAATACTCATTCAATTTCACATAAAATCACATCAATTATTTCGCTTTTCAATACTCATGTAAATCTCATATGTACTTGAGTCACTTAGCTCATTCACTTATTCTTTCTCGACTTAACTTTTCCCATTGAACCGTTCTAAATCATTAAGGATACTCGGTAATCACATAATTTTGTACAATTCCATATCCCAGATATGGTCTAATATGATCCCAGTGTGGATAGTCGAGTCGATCAAGTTGCCCGATCGTCTTCGAGAAAGTATTGTTCGGTTTTAAGTATTTAAGAAATTAGAAAAGTAGTGGGTAAATTATCAAAACAGACTACAAATATTAGGCTTAATTTTGACTAGCATAGGTTCGGCTAAAGGAAGCAAAGACAGATAAATTTTGGTGAAGGATGGAAATGGAAAGTGAACTCAAACATCAGGAGCGATTCAACACTATAATAGTGTCACCCCGGTTCCTATATTACTTAAAGTGGTAAAATGGTTGGTAGAAGGATAGTTGAATGCACACCAATGCTTGGTGATAAGTTCAGAAACAAGTTTAGATAGACGCCACTAGCGAACTAGACAAGTCACTCGAGACTTGTATGAAATTGGAGAGGCAATTAACCTCACAAGAACAAATGTTCATTCAAATAAAATGGCAAAAGTCCTTTACATCAAAAATTATTAAACTATTAATAGCCTAATAAGAGATAGCTGAATGAACAGAAATGACTACCTTAAGAACTAAGTAATTCAGCCTTAAATGAGCTGAATGTTCTAGAAACAAAACCATAACTCTTCCATGTCCATGTTCAGCCTTTGGGACACCACAAGTCAGCTTCTTGATGAAGGAATTTCAGCTGAATGTATTTGAAAGCATTGGGAGCTGATTGGACATGTCTAGGTTCAGCCATGAGCTTAAATGAGCTCAATTAATTTGCATTGTTCAGACAATAGGTGTATGCATTGATTGGGGTAGCTTGAATGATCATTAGTTGTGTAAACACCAAAGTTTGAAAGGCTACTTGAGTGTGAATGCTAATAGCCGAATGGTCTTCATATGTGAATGGGGAAATCGACTAGTGTGAAGACCTTCAAGGCTGCCTTGGGGAGACGTTCGGACAGATTGGGAAATTTAATGAACAACTACTCCTTGGTTGAATAGTTGCTTGGAGAAGATAAACAACTAGCCACCATGCATTGTAGCCGACCATGGATGAATCTCTCCATTCGTTGTAATCGGTCGTACATGCACCTTACATTAACTCCTCTTCCACATTCGACTAAACCTATTCAAGCAATAAACACATTAATTCAAATGCATATTCGGCTGAACATAAACATAATATCATCTAGACAAATTAAATAGCATACTAAGCTAAATTAAACACACTTATTTAGGGACTAGCTAGTATAATAAATTCAACTAACTCAAACAAGTGAAAATGATTAATGATTTGAGCTAGAAAATTTGGACATGAGCTATAATAAGTTAATTAAATTTAAAACTAAAACTTAATTTATTTGAATGATAAAAGAAGTAAGCTGGAAAGGAACTAAATTGAGCTCAAATGAGTTGAAGTAAGCTTAAGTGAGCTGATTTAAGTTGAGTGGAGCTCAGAGAGCTAGAGAGGAGCTGAGTTTGGCTTGCACAAGGGTGCAAGGGTTCTTTAGGGAGTTGGTCTGAGCTTCATCATTGACATGGAGCTTTGATTCATCCCAAAGTTGGGAAAATAAAGCTGAAACAGCTTCTTGAAATTGCCTAGCTCGGGCTCGAATCATTGGGCTTTTAGGATGCTCGATGTGATCTTAACTCGTACTTGGTGAGCTCTTGGGCATGCTTACATCATTCCCCCATTCTTCAAAGCAACTTTTCCTCAAGCCGAGCATTTGGATCACTTTAGGGCAGGAAATAAAAAAACTGTAAGAAATTTGATTAGGAATCAAAATTTGACAACTATTAATTTTATCATCATGAAAGAGTAAAAGCTTGAATACAATATAAACTAAAAATAGGCCAATCCTTTTTGTTCCATAAATAGATGATTGATTATCGATGACGAAGTAAGGGTTGGGTCTTACCTTTTCAATTTCACTATTTCGGTAATAGAAATGGCGTATGAATCATTTGAAATGGAAATTCATAAGATGACAATAAATTTTTCGAACAAACAAGTAGTCCAAGCATAATCGTATCAAAACAAGTATGATTCATATAAGCGAACATATTCAAAACACCATTTTCACAAATGATTGATTCAAAACGGAACATGTTTTAAGGTATTTATTCATCTTAAATTGCTTTCACAAGTCATTGCTAAGACAAATGAATTCACGCAATAATTCAAGTGTTGTGAGTTTTCATCATAATCAATCAAAGAGAAAGGTCCATATATTTCCTTATCACCATCCAAAACAAAGAGATTTTTACTAACCCAAGAAGAATGTTCAACCACATCAATATACAAATGTTTTCCACAACCAAATCATCAACAAAGTTTTCAACATCGCACTTAGAGAAAAAAGGCATCTTAAAATGTTTAGAAATCATACTTTGATTACCTTTAAGATTAGGAAAATGATGATTGATTTTACCTTTTTCAATTAACATAAACCTTCTCTCCTCATGGTTATAATGTAGTCGAAACTCCGTGCTTGAATCAACCTGAAATGATGTAGAAGCATGAAAACAATGGTTAATCACGACACTTTTCTTTTCCTCACTCACTTTTCTTTTCTTTTCTTTTTCTTTATTTATGCTCTTTTTTCTCACAACTCGTTTTCTTTTCTCTCATATTTTCTTCTTTTCTTTCTTTTTCACTTTTATTTTCTTTTTTCTCTCTCATGTGCTCCATGGATTATTTTAAACATTGCTGGTCCTCCATAACTTATTTTGGCGAAAGAGGCACCAAAGTGATATAGAACCTCATCATGGTACTTTCCAAATGAAAATTGATTACGAGCTTTTTTGGTCACCTTTAGTTTGACACCTTCATTGAGCCATTGCAGCTTGTAAGGACTCGAGTGTGTAGTAGTCAGCAAGGCAAACCTCTCCACCATGAGTGTGCTGGCAACATTTATACAACTACCTCCGTCTATGACCAAGCTACATACCTTCCCTTGAACGTGACAACGAGTATGAAAAAGGTTTTCATGTTGAGTTCACTTCTAGTGCTCTACACACTTAGGCTTCTTTCTACAACGAACGTTTTGCCCTCAACCGCATACTTTAATTCTTCTTCATCATCAGAGGAATTTTCGGCATCATTTTCATTCTTATTTTCTTCCTTCTCCTTTGACTCGATGTCTCCATTGGGTCAAATCACCATTGTATTCTTATTTGGGCATTGGCTCGCAATGTGACCTCTTCCAACACATTTAAAGCACTTTATGTCTCTCGACCGACTTTGAACATTTTTAATGGCCTATCCCTTGCTAGACTCGACCACAGATTTAATTGACTTCACTGGCAACACATGTTCTTTATTTTGATTTGTCGAAGGGGTTTTACTCACACTTTGGCTCCGCTTAGACACATTGGAAGTCGAAAAACCTAGAACAGAGCCTTTCTTCTTGAGTTGTTTCTCGACCTTAATGGCCATATGAACCATGTCAACTATCTCCACATAGTGTTGCAACTCCATAACATTGGCTATCTCTCAGTTAAGACCAGCCAAAAATTGAGCCATGGTCGCTTCACAATCTTCTTATACGTCCGCTCGAATCATGGCAACTTCCATTTCCTTGTTATAGTCCTCCACAATTTTTGTCCCTTGGGAGAGATTTTGGAGCCGTTGATAAAGTTCTTGGTGGTAATATGAGGGAATAAACCTTCAACACATCACGGACTTCATTTCGGCCCAAGTACTAATAGGGCGCTCGCTATTCTGCCTTCGGCTCGAGGTAAGTTGGTCCTACCAAATCATGGCGTAATTGGAAAATCCAATCGTCGCCAACTTGACTTTTTTAGCCTTGGAGTAATTATGGAATTCAAATACAAGTTCAATTTTCTTTTCCCACTCTAGATAGGCTTCTGGATCGGCCTTGGAATGGGGCGATGGTCAACTTGATACTTTTGAGATCTTCATCGTATCTTTTCCGACTTGTTGGCCATGGAGACATTGGCCTCTCCTCTGGTCACTTACGTTAGAACCTTGATCACTCTCGGCCTCACTTGGTTCAGATAATTCAACATCTTGAACTTGTCTTCGGCCTTGACCTCTAGGTAGACTTATGGAGGTCATTGCTTGTCGAGCCCTTCCTTCTACATGATCGATTCCTTCTTGGATTGGTTCCAATTTTTTATCAAACAATTGTTCAACCCCACCTAGCAGGGCTTGTAGATTCAAATTCGGCACATTCCAAACAGGTTGTCTTTCCTTCATGTTTCGTTCCATTTTTATTGATAAGAATGAAATTTAAAACCTTACCACGAAAACCTCACTAAACACTCAGAAAGAAAAATAAATGAATTTCACTCACACTCGTGTTTGCACTCGTTTAATGGCTTTTTCAGTACTCTATTGCACTCACACACTCTTTGCCTTTTACCACTCAAACTCCTTCTCACGGTTTCGTATTTCGTCTCTTTTGGACTTATTTGCTGCTTTGGGGTCAATTTCAAAGTGGTTACAAGGGATATATTGTAAGGGTGTAGGGTAGGCTGAAACAAAGTAAAATTGATTTTAAGTGTGGCGTTAGGGTGGTAAATGAAAGACAAAGGAATCACTGATCAGGATTGCAGAGATATGAACATAAAAAGAACTTCAATACATCACTTTTTTTTTAATTCGTATTTCTTTCTTTCTTTCTTTTATGACTTCAAATAGAATGAAATAAATACAAAAGATCTTTCGAATAAAACTTGAATTTTTTAATTTACGAACCTATTCTGAGTTGAATACGAATGTCGGTACTTCTCGATTTACACACTTAATACCAATGATATGATCCGGCCCGGCATGGATAGTCAAGTCGATCAAGTTGCCCGATCATCTTCAAGAAAGTATCGTTCAGTTTTAAGCATTTAAGAAATTGGCTAAGTAGTGGGTAAATTATCAAAACAGACTCAAAATATTAGGCTTAATTTTGATTAGGGTAGGTTCAGCTAAAGGAAGCAAAGATAGATAACTTTTGGTGAAGGACGGGAATAGAAAGTGAACTTAAACGTCAGAAGTGATTCAACACTATAAGAGTGTCACCCTGGTTCCTATATTGTTTAGGGTAGTAAAATGGTTGGTAGAAGGATAGTTGAACTCCACACCAATGCTTTGTGATAAGTTCAGAAACAAGTTCGGGTAGATACCACTAGCGAGCTAGACAGGTCACTCGAGACTCATACAGAATTGGAGAGGAAATTAACCTCACAAGAACAAGTGTTCATTCAAATAAAATGGAAAAGTCCTTTACATCATAAATTAGTAAACTATTTATAGCCTAATAAGAGATAGCCGAATAGACAGAAATGACTAGCTTAAGAACTAAGTAATTCGGCCTTAAATGAGCTGAATGTTCTAGAAACAAAACTATAAGTCTTTCATGTCCATGTCCAGCCTTTGGGATGCCACAAGTCAGCTTCTTGATGAAGAAATTTCAGCTGAATGTATTTGGAAGCATGAGAGCTGATTGGACATGTCTAGGTTAAGCCATGAGCTTAAATGAGCTCAATTAATTTGCATTGTTCAGCGAATAGGTGTATGCATTGATTGGGATAGCTTGAATGGTCATTAGTTGTGTGAACACTAAAGTTTGAAAGGCAACTTGAGTGTGAATGCTAATAGCCGAATGGTCTTCATATGTGAATAGGGAAATCGACTAGTGTGAACACCTTCAAGGCTGCCTTGGGGAGATGTTTGGCCAGCTTGGGAAATTTAATAAACGGCTACTCTTTGGCTGAATAGTCGTTTAGAGAAGCTAAACAACCAACCACCATGCATTGTAGTCAGCCATGCATGAATCTCTCCATTTGTTGTAACCGATTGCACACGCACCTTAAATTAACTCCTCTTCCACATTCGGCTGAACCTATTCAAGCAATGAACACATTAATTCAAATGCATATTCGGCTGAACATAAACATAACATCATCTAGACAAATTAAATAACATACTAAACTAAATTAAACACACTTAATTAGGGACTAGCTAGTATAATAAATTCAACTAGCATAAACAAGTGAAAACGATTTATAAACTGATTTGAGCTAGAAAATTTGGACATGAGCTATAATAAGTTAATTGAAATTAAAACTAAAACTTAATTTATTTGGATGATAAAAGAAGCCACTGGAAAGGAATGAAATTGAACTCAAACGAGCTAAAGTAAGCTCAAGTAAGCTGATTTGAGTTGAATGGAGCTCGGGGAGCTGGAAAGGAGCTGAGTTCAGTTTGCACAAGGTGCAAGGGTTCTTTAGGGAGCTGGTCCGAGCT
Organism: Gossypium hirsutum; assembly: GCF_007990345.1. Classification (NCBI taxonomy): domain Eukaryota; kingdom Viridiplantae; phylum Streptophyta; class Magnoliopsida; order Malvales; family Malvaceae; genus Gossypium; species Gossypium hirsutum. Next base: position 52,557,047 of record NC_053433.1, on the reverse strand, counting down.
TCCTCACTGACATGGAGCTTTGATTCATCCCAAAGTTGGGAAAATAAAGTTGAAACAGCTTCTTGAAATTGCCTAGCTTGGGCTCGGGTCATTGGGCCTTTAGGATGCTCGATGTGATCTTGACTCGTGCTTTGTGAGCTCCCGGGTTTGCTTACATCATGTTCTTACATGTTAACACATATCGATGCCACTGTCATAGACAGGATCTTACACGAAATTAATTAACGATGCCAATGTCCCAGACACGGTCTTACACGTAATCACAGTACAATGCCAATGTACAAGACCTAGTCTTACATGTAATCACATCTCGATAACCTAATGTCCTGACATTCATATCCTATACTATTCCTAGTTCGTACGAGACTTTCAGTTGTTGTAACTTCGTCAATTCATGCTCGTACTTGCTCGTTCGACATTCGTAGCAATTCAATGACAATAAAACATATATAATTCATTTCAAATACATTTATTTGCATATGAACTTACCTCATAGTTAGAATAGACGAATTGGATCGATTACTCGATAACTTTAGGCTTCCCCCGATCCAAATCCGATTTCTTTCTTTCAGGATCTATATAAATTCAAAATTAACTCTTTTATTCCTCAATTCATTCAATTTCATCCAAAGCACACAATTTGGAACATTTTACACATTAACCCCTATAATTTTACATTTTCTCAATTTAGTTCTTATTTCACAAAATCACAAATTACACAATTTCTTTCTAATTTTATGCTAGCCAAATTTCATACAGCTTCATATCAGTCCATATTTTCATTTATTTCACACATTTAACCACCCCTTTTACATTTTTCACAAATTAGCCCTTTTTATGCAATTTCACTAAAAATTACTTTACAAAACCTGATAATCTATTAACAAATGCTCATTTTCCATCATCAAACATTCAAGAACTCAAGCATTCATGAATGGCAATTTCCAAATGTAACATCCCGAATTAGGGCCTAGTCGGAATAGTGGTTTCGGGACCATAAATCTGACACACTAAAATTTGTTTTTATTATATTTTTATATCCTACAATTATATGGAATGAGTTTTTGAAAATTTCACTCGAAAAATTTGACATTTGGGCACTTAATTTAGTCAAAAGGACTAAATCATAAAAAGTACAAAACTTGAGTTCTAGAAGCTAGAGGTGTCTAATTGCTATGAAATTTTAAATTGGAAGTCCTTATGTGGTAATTAGACCATTAGTTGAGTTGTGGACAACAATGGACATGGTTAGGTATGTTTTAAATTGTTTTTCATTAAGGGTATTTTAGTAATTTGGCTAATAAAGCCAAAATAACATGAAAAAAAAGATGTCATCTTCTTCATTTTGCATGCCATGACTGAATTTTGCAAGGGGAGACCATAGTTAACATTTTCAAACTTTTCAAGCTACATGGTAAGTTCATTTTAGCCCCGTTTTTAATGATTTTTACATTTTTAAAGTCGTTATCACTCGATCTATCTATTTCTACTAATATTTTGAGATATGGTTAAAGTATAGGGTTTTGAAACATTATAAATATGTGTTTATTTGGATATTTAATGGTAGATTATGCGGGTTTATGGTTAGAGAAATGACTTTTACTAAGTGATTTTCGATAAAAATGCATAAAAGGACTAAATTGTAAAAGTTATACAATTTGTCATAAATGTGTGAATTAGTGGAAACTGAGGGCTAATGTAGTTATGCAATTTGTTCAGCTAGGCTTAAAGTACAAAGAAATTGAATGAAAATCATTTTACGAGCCTAGGGGCAAAAGTGTAAATATGATAAAGTTTAGGGGCAAAAATGTAATTTTTCTATAGTATGATTTTTGGATCACATTGACTAATGTGACTAATAAATAGACTAAATTTGATATTATAGATAATAAAAAATGATGTTCAGACCTAAAACGAGGGAAAAATGAGAAATTAATAGTTAAGCCCCTTTTTGTCATTTTTGGTATCGAGGTAAGTTTGTGTGATAATAATAATGCAACATTATACTTGAATGTTAATGCTTGATATTACATGAATTTTAAGTACATGTGTAAATAATGTAACAATGTAATATATTTTGATGTATTGACATTATGTGATAAATGTTTTATCATTATTATGTATGCTATGCCTAATGGTAACTTTGTAATTATGAATGATATTGGTCGTTATCCATGACATTACGAGCAAGTACGATGGAGATGTTATGTACATGTGAGAAAAAAATCCAGTTTGAACTTTAGGAATAGTTTAGGATACAAGTGATATGTCACTAGGAATTAAGAAATTCGAACTCATTGAGTTGGTCTGGGTTCGGGACATGTATGTGGCATCCGAGCTCATTGAGTTGGTCCGTGTTTATAATGGATGCGATTCATGTAATTGGGTTCTAGGCAATGGCCTTGTGTATCCTACCGGTGGCTAAGTAATCTTTGAGTGGGTCGGATACCTGACAGCTTGTGTGAGCAGCCCATGTAGTTACACCTTGACCGATAGCTTTTATAAGCAGGCCCGTGAGTAGCTCCATTGCAAGCGTTACATGTTAAAAGGTAGCTTAGGCTACATATGTATATGTGGCACTTCTGTGCTAGTTTTTTCGAGTGTCCAATAGTATTCTGAGTGTTCAACGGGTAATACAATGGATGAGGTGATGATAGTCCCAAAAGGGTATGTCAAAGACAAGAATGAATATGTGAAAAATGTTGAAAAGGTACAGTTATGTACATTAAGCTTATGATTATTGAGACTTTCAAATGTCAAGACCTCGGTGAGCTAAGATGCATGAATTATGATTATGAATTTTGTTGCAATATCATGCTAACTTACATTGTGTAATTGAACATGGAATCCATGAAATGGTGAGTTCATGATTAGTTGAAAATGAACTTATGATAGTTATCATCATATTGTACTAAAACAGTTTTGGACAGCAGTAGCAGTCCAACTTTGAAAATCCATCAAAAATTGTGAAAATCGAATTAGAGATTGAATAAGATATAAAATTAAATATTATTTAGTCTAGTTAGCAAAAGAATTTCATATTATGAGATAACTATTTTTTTTTGAGATAGGATCAGAGTGATTTAGGGGCTCCCCTATCTTAACTTTGGAAAATCACTAAAAATTTGTATAAGAATAATTATGGGTTAAAACTGATATGACTAAGTTCTTAATAAGTCTAATTTCAAGAGAATTAGACGGGAACATCATCCGGATCCCGCACTATGAGATAATTAATTTTTAGTAAAGAAAGGTCAAAATTATCAAATAGTAAAATAGGATAACATTAAAGAAAAAAATGTACTTATTGCTTGAACCAAAATTTCTAAAAAAAATTTGGTAAGAAGATATGTGAGTCTAGTTTCAGGGAAAATTAGTGGATCTTAATTTGGAGTTTCGTAGCTCTAGATATAAATTATTTAGTAACTATGACTCGAGAAAATAGCTTCACCAAAACATAAGTAAATATGTAATTATAATTGTATTATTTTAAGAATCATGTTGACATATTGCTTATTATTTTCATATGGACTTACTAAGCTATAAAGCTTACTCCATCCTTTCCATTTGATTAGTGTTGTTAGGTTCGCTTGGGGTTGGAGATAGTCGGAGGCAGCATTACACTATCAAATTATCAACTTGGGGTGTTAATAAACATTAAGTTTTTTCAAGTGTGTGGCATATATATAGACTTAGCCTTTTGATATATGTGTTCCATGATTTGGCCAGATGTATTGGCTTATAATGATTCAATTGTATATAGCCATGAGATGTGGCTTATATTGATTATTGGGTTGTAACCCTATTATATGTGCATGCACAAAATTAAAAATTTCATGTGATGTGAGTATGTGACTTGATGTGATGTGAAATGTCTTTTAGACAAGTATGTTATTCTACGCATGTGAAATATGTTGGTATGTTATAAAGTTATGATTTAGCCTTGAATATGAATGTTTGATGATTAAGTTGAAATCTTTTGGTATGATGGTAACCATGATATAAAAGTATAACTGATATTAAATAGATAAGGCCAAATAAGTGTAAAACACTTGAATCATGACATGAAAATGCTATACTTGTGGCCTAAATGAAGATGTTTAATCTTTAAATGGAGGCCATGTTATATATCCTTGATGTTGTATAAATGTGTGAGGGTTTTTGGTTGACCAAGGCTTGGAAAATAGCCTAAGTGTTGGCCACACAGGTAGAGACACGGCTGTGTGTCTCAACCGTGTAGTGAACACGGGCTTAGCACACGGGCATGTGACTTGGCCGTGTGACCCCATTTCATTGCTGACATCATAAACAGAGAGTTACACGGGCTGAGGACACGGACATGTCCCAAGCCACATGGACGTGTGACTCTCTAAACATGGAAAATTCCCTAAGTTGTGTAAAATTTCCAAAATTTCTCAGTTTAGTCCCAAACAACCCCCGATGTATGTTTTGGGCATCGTAGGCTCGTATAAGGAATTGTAAGCATGTGTTTGAATGTTTTTGAATTGGTTGAAATTTTATGGCCCAATTTTACATGTATGTGTATGTTTAAGTCCGGTAATGCCTTACATCCTATCCCGATGTCAGACACGAGTAAAGGGTGTTATATTTAGTGGTATCAAAGCTATGGTTTAGTTAATTCTCGGACTAACCTAGCATGTGTGAGAGTCTAACTATACATGCCACATATAATCTGTGATAGTGTGATGTCTCCCGATGCGGATGAGATTTATCTCGCTTAGACAGATATACTCTCCAACTGAGCTACACTGACCATGTTCAATGTGATGCTAAGATGTTTGAGTAAATTACAGTTATGATAAGTCTAAGCTCAGAAAAGTATGAATAAAAGTTCATGATATGTACGTGATGACACGTAAGATGAAAGTTCATGTTGCAATGATAACTTGTGCTTGTTTGATGTTCATATGATGTTGTCCACTTGGTTTATTCGATTAAGTGAATGTGATAAGTAGAAATTCATAAAGGTATGAATAAAGGATGATAATATCATGTTATGGATGGAAATGTCATTGACCCAGTTGTACATTGAATATTGATGAATTTTAATAATATCTTTAAATTAGATAAGGGAATACGTTGTAATAAGCTTATCTATGTTTAATTGATAGTTGTATGATGTATATGACTGATTTGCTCAAGTGAATGCATGTATTTGGGTAACTCACCAAAGATACTGATGGAACAAATGCTCATGTATACTGGTTTGGATAATTATGATTGGCAAGCTCTTATAGCTTAAGTAAATGTGCTAAATTGATAGAATTGAGTTATATGATTGTAATGATATGTATATAATGATGCGCGAGATGAAAGTTTAGACTGTAATATGCTTATTCATGTTTGTTTGGCCCTCGTATGATGTTATGTACATGACTCATTTGAGTAAATGAAAATGATTAGTAAAGTTATTCAGAATCCATAGATTGCATGTATAAGTACACTTGTTTAAATAGGGTAATCGAAAAATCTGTATAAAACAAACATGAATGTTAGCTTGCCTGAAGTGAATGATATGATGGTGATAAAATGACTATAATGATGAAAATTGTATTGTAAGTATATCTGCATGAGAGACGAGTTAGGGACCTTATGATCCTGCCCTTTACCAAAGTGGTGTTTATAAATAATTTTATGATATCTATGAAATAAGCTCACAAGTGTGAAACCAAAGAGTTCAGCTATAGAATGATTATTAATATGGTGAGAGAAGAAATTAACTTTGGTAAATCAACTTATTTAGACACGATGTTGAAAGAATGTGGTAATCACAGTGAACAGATTATGACTGTCTCTCTTGAGGTACCTTAAAGATTCATTTGTTCTCAGAAGTGCTATTGTGACTATCTATCTTCTGATAAATTGTTATTGTACCAGGATGTTTTCTAATCTTGATGTTAGACGAAAGCATTGATAACCAGATTGGTTTATAATCGGTATTGTTCTATTTCTCTCTAGTATTCTGTTATATTCCGTCTGTTGGGATTTTATGAGAAGATGCACATGATGCTATGATTCTATTCCTTTAAATTGATGCTCTTCCGATATACATATGTGTGGAAAATATATCATCTTTGTTGCATTTTAATTCCAGTGGGTTGAATGATGTTTTCTTCTGGACTCCTTTCTCTGAGGAATTATCAAAATCATCCATATTTCTTAAGAGTTTTATTCTTGGCCTTTCGACATGGCATGCTTTCTCGGATTTTTCTATCTTGGATTTCTTTACTTGCTTTCCCTTGTCATCTGTATTCCATAAATTGTCGATTATGGCTCGCATCTAAAGTATGACCTTCAACTTGTGATATTTATATCAAATATGACAATGCTTCTAATTTGATTGTGGTAACGTGATGATTATAGTATCTGGGTTTCTTTAATTTTTGTGTAAAGAATTGATATTGGCAGAGGTATAAGTGATGAAATTACTAGTTTCAATTTGTATGGTGGATTTCTTTTCTCAAGTAAGTTAATCAAAGTTAATGCCTTCGATTGGAAATATTTATACTACCTTGGGCTAATGCAATTGAAATGGTCTTTGATTAGCATGACAAGTGAATTTTAAATGGTTGTATGTTGAATCCTTCTATCGATTGGAAGAGAGGATTTCTTGAAATGTCATTTATTGATGATTAAGAACGACTTGGTTGTTCCATCGGTATGGGTTATTGTTAGGAAGATTGTAACACCCCGAACCCGAGACCGACACCGGAGTCGGACACGAGATGTCAACAAGCTTTGAAAAATTTTTCCAGACACTGCCCAGTCTGAGTACTAGTCGCTTCAAAAATCATATCTTGAGTTCCACAACTCGAAAATCAGTTTTGTGATTTTTACCTGAAACTAGACTCATGTCCCCACCTATTTATTTTTTTCTAGAATTTTTGGTTGGGCCAATTAGTACAGTTTATTAGTCAAAGTCTCCCATGTTACAGGGGTCGACTACACTGACCTTTTCCCATTACGACTGGGATATCTCTCTGCACAGAGCTTCAATACTGATGCCGTTTGTTTTTATGGAAACTAGACTCAGAGAGGAATCCATACATATATGGTATGACCCGTAATTATCTCTGGTCAATTTATAGTGAATTTCTAAAGGCGGAACAGGGAATCCAGAAACTGTTCTGACCCTGTTCCACAAGAACCCGAATATCTCTTACTGTACTGTTCCTATGATTGTTTCGTTACTTCCATATGAAAGTAGATTCATCAAGGTTCGATTACATAATTTATTCACTATTTAATTCCACTCCTACGAATTCTTGTGATTTTTCCAATCCACACCACTGCTGCTATCAGCTTCTGTTTTCAAAGTAAACCTTACCTAATTTGGGGTTTCATGGACCAACTAGGGCCTTGTCATACATAAGCCCACATATGATCATACTTAACCATTCTAGTGGCTGATCATTTGCTCAACACTTCCATTCCAACTATAATTACATCATGAAACCATCTATACATTCATAAATACGAATGGTCTAATGCCATACTCCACTTCTACAAGCCATTTTCGCATGGCTGTACACTTATACATTTCATAAAGTACTCGAAAAACAACAATGGGTAGTCCTATACATGCCATATCAAGATTCAACCAAAATAGTACCCAAAGAGCCTTTGATAGTGTGGGCAACTTCGACTTCAAGATCCCGAGTCCGATAGCTGGAGAACCAAAAATCTATAAAACAGAGGAGCAATGTAACGAGTAAGCAATTTATGCTTAGTAAGTTTGAGCAAGGAATTCCAGCATAAACAAAGAATATCACACATTTAGCTAAACGGAATATTTCATAATACGCAATTTATCGATATTAAACTTGCTTCACAACATTAACAACCCTTATGCACATACACAATAGACTAACTTAGCCGAAGGCCGATAGCTCGTTTATCAACTGAGCGAACATTTATTTGTAAGGGCTCGATTAAATTCAACACATACGTAACATATCCCCATATTGGGATGTTTTTTTCGAGTATTCGCTGGAATTTTACAGCAAGCTCATTCATTACCAAATCACGTACCTTCGGGATTTAACCGGATATAGCTCCTCGTTCAAATGCCTTCGGGACATAGCCCGGATTTAGTAACTCACACAATGCCTTCGGGACATAACCCGGATTTAACAATTCGCACGAATGCCTTCGGGACTTAACCCGGATTTAGTATCTCGCACAAAGGCCTTCGGATCTTAGTCCGAATATATTCGCTTAGCACAAAGCCTTCGGGACTTAGCCCGGACAGCATTCAATTAATCATGCACATCTAACAATAATTCATGGCACATTCATATTTCATTTTCATTTGCGAAACTCAAACACAAGGCACATATCATCCTTGCACATTCGGCTCAATAGCCTCACATAGAGCATGATTTAATCACATCGTAATTTAAGCTCTCTTACTCAAGAACTTACCTCGGGTGTTGTCGAACGATTCCGCTAGCTATTCAACCACTTTTTCCTTCCCTTTATCGGTTTTATTTCCCCTTTGCTCTTGAGCTTAGTCAAACAAATAAATTGATTTCATCATTTAGGCATCAAAAGATGAACACAAGGCACTTAGCCCATATTTATACATTAGACATTAAAGTCTCATACATGCAAAAATCATGCATCAACACAACATATTAGCTAATTTCTTTCCCCTTGGCCGAATATGCATGTCCATTTTTGGGGTCGATTTCAACACTTAATACACACATATACACACTAGTAAAGCATCCTCCCCCTTTTCATCAATTTAACACATGCATTGCTCATTAACATGCAAAGTTACATTCGGCCTTAGCACACATCCTGCTAGCCGATTCTTCTCCATTTAGCAACCAATGCACATATGTGCTCACACAAAAATGCTAAAAAAGGAGGTTCAAGAATCATCAAGCCATCATCACATGCATCATTAACAAGCTTCATATTTTGCATGCAATGGCATTAACACAACCTCCACCTAGGCCGAATCTTAACTCATCCTCATGCCTCATCACCACAACATCAAACATCAACCAAGAATGATGCATCCATGGTCAAGTGCCATTTCCATCACATAGCAAGATTTAGACCATGGGCTAGGTAGAACTCAAGCTAACAACTAAAACATGCATGCATCTCATGGAACATCATCAAACATACCTCAGCCTAGCTACATGCATGGCCGAATCTCTTCACCTTTCTTCTTCTTTCCTCCTTAAAATTTTTGGCCAAGGATGAACCAAAGGATGAGAAATTTTTTTCTTTGTTTTTCTTTCTAATTTAGGCTAAAATGAAGGTGAGAAAGGATGAACACAAATTTTTCTCCTTTCTTCTCTTTAGCTCACGGCAATGGGGGGCAACCACACATTTTTTTTCTTTTGTTTCCATTTCTTTATTACCCATACTCCTTATTTTATTCTTCCACTAACAAAACATGTTTCATGACATGTTTTGCCCATCATTCCTTGTCATGGCCGGCCACTACTCATTAGGGGGGGAAATTTGACATGCAAGTCCCCCCTTTATCCACATGCACTAATAGGTCCTCACACATTGACCTATCACATTTTTGAATTTTCTCACATAAGTCCTATTGACTAAATTCACATGCAATCAACCAAATCGAAGCTTGAAATTTTCACACATTCATAATTACATATTCTACACAATAAGTATCACATTCAAACATTTCGGTGACTCGGTTTAGCGGTCCCGAAACCACTTCCCGACTAGGGTCAACTTTGGGCTGTCACAAAGATTTAATGAGACATGTATGTCCAAATTATTTTTCTCAAGCCTGAGAATAAGATTTTATTTCTTTTCGGGTAAAAGACAAATAGTCAGAATGAAAAGTGCACATAACTTAGAAGACTTTGATATGATTTAAAGCTACTTTGAATGATAAAATTTTCGTCTTGTGAAAGTTGAATGGTCTATTACATGTTAGTAAAGCTTTGAATAGACGAGAGCATTATTAACCGAAACCTTTGAACTACTTCAGTCTGCATTGGGCAGAGACTTCTTGATTTTCAATGATATGTTATTGAATGGTTTATGATGTGTTATAAGATTGAAAGGTAGTGTGATTGCTCAACGTTTCCGATGTTATAGACAGATCTAAGTTGTTGATGGTATAGATGACTAGAGTCACTAAAATATGATAATATAATTATTGTATTATCTCTAAGAAGTGCATAATGCAGTTACAAGTGTTTGGATAGAAGACCAAGAGCTTATACAGAAAAATTTACAAGAAAAATTATAGGAATAGTTTATTAGTGATCGAGTTTGAAACACGACATTTCTGATCCTTGTGAGTGAATACTTGTCATTTTAACAGAGTTAAAGTTGAATATCAAGTATTATCAGAACTATTTTCGGCAGTGTTGACACTAAAATGGAAATGAAAAAGAATTACTATGGATTTCATAACTGGATTATCTTCGTCTCTGAAAAAGAAAAATATTACGTGGCTTGTATTAAGTATTTCATGAAATCTACAAATCATTTCGGTATGTACTGAATTCTCGCTCATCAGATTACTGGAATTATGTATCTCTGAGATTGTTGAATTTCTTAAAATGCTAGTCTTTGTTATTGAGATCCGGGATTTATATTGTGAATTATTGAGAAAACTAAATGAGGTTCTGAATTTTAATGAAGGCTAGAGGTTGAATTAGCGAATTGTTCGACTGTATAAAATTGTAGAGAGTATAAGGCCATGATAATCGGGCTAGCTATGCCATTTAAATCCGGAAGGATTCAAATATGTTATGTATGTATGGGCTATGATAGTATGGATCAGACCTTTGAGTACATAAATTCTCCAATAAAGATCAAGATTCAGTTGATGTGTCGTATAGCGAAGAATTACTCATGACTTTAGTATGAGCAATTAAAGAGCTAAGTATTAAGCATAGCCTAAGTAAAAGTTCTTTCGCAATGATTATGAGATAGTGAAGTTTATGTGAAAACTGAACCACTCTTCTGGTAAGATTTTCGGGGACAACAATCCCTAAAGGGGGAAAGTTGTAACATCTCGAATTACGGCCTACTCAGAACAGTGGTTTCGGGACGACAAATTCAATACAGTAAAATTTGTTTTTATTATATTTCTATGGTCTAAAATTATACGGAATGATTTTCTGAAAATTTCATTCGAAAATTTTGACGTTTGGGCACTCAATTTAGTCAAAAGAATAAATAGCAAAAATTGCAAAACTTGAGTTCTAGAAGCTAGAGGTGTTTAATTGCTATGAAATTTTAAATTTTGAGCCCTTATGTGGTAATTAGACCATTAGTTGAGTTGTGGAAAAAAATGGATATGGTTAGGTATGTTTTAAATTGTATTTCATTAAGGGTATTTTAGTAATTTGGCTAATAAAGCCAAAATAACATAAAAAAAAGATGTCATCTTCTTCATTTTTCATGCCATGGCTGAATTTTGCAAAGGGAGACCATAGTTAGGGTTTTCCAAACTTTCCAAGCTCCATAGTAAGTCCGTTCTAGCCTCGTTTTTAATGATTTTTACGTTTTTTAAAGTCGTTATCACTCGATCTATCTATTTCTACCAATATTTTGAGATATGGTTGAAGTCTAGGATTTTGAACCATGATAAATATGTATGTATTTTGATGTTTAATGGTAGATTATGCAAGTTTGTGGCTAGAGAAATGACTTTTACTAAGTGATTTTCGGTAAAAATGCATAAAGGGACTAAACTGTAAAAGTTATACAATTTGTCATAAAATTGTGAATTAGTGGACATTGAGAGTTGATGTAGTTATGAAATTTGTTCGGCTAGGCTTAAAGTACAAAGAAATTTAATGAAAATCATTTTACGAACCTAGGGACAAAAGTGTAAATATGACAAAGTTTAGGGGAAAAACGTAATTTTGCCATAGTATGATTTTTAGATCACATTGACTAATGTGACTAATAAATAGACTAAATTGATATTATAGATCAAAGAAACGAGGTTCGGACCTAGAACGGGGGAAAATGAGAAATTGACAGTTAGGTCCCTTTTCGCCTTTTTTGGTATCGAGGTAAGTTCCTGTGGTAATAATAATACAACGTTATACTTGAATGTTAATGCTTGATATTACATGAATTGTAAGTACATGTGTAAAGAATGTGACAATGTAATAGATTTTAATGTGTTGACATTATGTGATAAATGTTTCATCATTATTATGTATGATATGCCAACTGGTAACTTTGTAAGTATGAATGATATTGCTCGTTATCCACAACTTTACGAGCAAGTAAGATGGAGATGTTATGTACATGTGAGAAAAAAATTCTGTTTGAACTTTAGGAACAGTTTAGGATACAAGTGACATGTCACTAGGAATTAAGAAATCTCAACTCATTTAGTTGGTGTGGGTTCGTGATATGTATGTGGCATCCGAGCTCGTTGAGTTGGTCCGAGTTCATAATGGATGTGATACATGTAACTAGGTTATGGGAAATGGTCTGTAAGTCCTACCAGTGGCTAGGTAATCCTTGAGTGGGTCAGATACCTGACAGCTTGTGCGAGTAGCCCGTGTAGTTACACCTTGACTGATAGCTTTTATGAGCAGGCCCGTGAGTAGCTCCATTGCGAGCGTTACATGTTATGAGGTAGCTTAGGCTGCGTATGTATATATGGCACTTATGTGCTAGTTTTTTTACGTATCCAATAGTATTTCGAGTGTTCAACGGGTAATACAATGGATGAGGTGATGATAGTCCCAAAAGGGTATGTCAAAGACACGATTGAATATGTGAAAAATGTTGAAAGGGTATAGGTATGTACCCTAAGCTTATGGTTATTGAGACTTTGAAATGTTGAGACCTCGATAAGCTAAAATACATGAATTATGGTTATGAATTTTGTTGCAATATCATGCTAACTTACATTTTCTAATTGAACATGGAATCCATGAATGTTGAGTTCATGATTAGTTGAAAATGAACTTAAGATAGTTATCATCATATTGTACTAAAGTAGTTTTGGACAACAGCAGTAGTCTACTTTGAAAATCCACCATAAATTGTGAAAATCAAATTAGAGACTGAATAAGATATGAAATTAAAGCTTATTGAGTCTAGTTTCACATAGAGGAAATGTTGTAAGCAAAATAATTTCATATTATGATATAATTTAATTTTTATGAGATAGGGTCAGAGTGATTTTGGGCTCCCCTGTCTTAACTTTGGAAAATCACTAAAACATTGTAAAAGAATAATTATGGATTAAAACTAATATGAATAAGTTATTAATAAGTATACTTTCAAGAGAAATAGACGGGAACATCATCCGAATCCCGTACTATGAGATAATTAATTTTTAGTAAAGAAAGGTCGAAGTTGTCAAATAGCAGAACAATGGTAACATTAAAGAATAAACTATACTTATTAGCTAGACCAAAATTTCTAAAAAATTATGGTAAGAAGATATGTGAGTCTAGTTTCAGAGAAAATTAGCGGATCTTAATTTGGAGTTTCTTATCTCTAGATATAAATAATTTAGTAACTATGACTTGAGAAAATAGCTTGACCAGAACATAAGTAAATGTGTAATTATAATTGTATTATCTTAAGAAGCTTGTTGACATATTACTTATCATTTTCATATGGACTTACTAAGCTATAAAGCGTACTCCCTCCTTTCCATTTCTTTAGTGTTGTCAGGTTAGCTTGGGGTTAGAGGCAGCATCACACTATCAAATCATCAATTTGGGGTGTTAAGAAACCTTAAGTGTTTTCAAGTGACTGGCAAGTATAGAGGCATAGCCTTTTGATATATGTGTTCCATGATTTGGCCAAGTGTATTGGCTTAGAATTATTCAATTGTATATAGCCATGATATGTGGCTTATATTGATTATTGGCTTGTAACCCTATTATCTGTGCATGCACATGCTTAAAAGTTTCATGTGATGTGAGTATGTCACTTGATGTGGTGTGCAATGTCTTAAACAAGCATGTTATTATATGCATGTGAAATATGTTGGTATGTTATAAAGTTATGAGTTAGCCTTGAATATGAATTTTGATGATTAAGTTGAAATATTTTGGTATGATGGCAACCATGATATAAAAGTATAAGTGATATCATAATAGAAAAGGCCAAATGAGTGTGTAAAACACATGAATCATGACATGCAAATGCTATGTTTGTGGCCTAAATGAAGTTGTTTAATCGTTAAATGGAGGCCATGTTATATGTCCTTGATGTTGTATAAATGTGTGAGGGTTTATGGTAAGGCTTGAAAAATAGCCTAAGTGTTGGCCACACGGGCAGAGACACGGCCGTGTGTCTTAGTCGTGTGGGGAACATGACCTTAACACACGGGCGTGTGACTTGGTCGGTGACCCCATTTCATTGTTGACATCATAAATAGAGACTTACACGGGCTAAGGACACAGGTGTGTCCCAAGCCACACAGGCGTGTGACTCTCTAAATATGAAAAATTCCCTTAGTGTTGTAAAATTTCTGGAAGTTCTCAGTTTAGTCCTGAACCACCCCCGATGTATGTTTTGGACCTCGTAGGCTCGTATAAGGGATGATATGCATTTATTTGAATGTTTTTAAATTGGTTGAAATTTTATGGCTCGGTTTTACATGAATGTGTATGTTTTAGTCCGGTAATGCCTCTTATCCTATCCAGGTGTCAGACACGGTATGGGGTGTTACAACAAAATCACCAACAAATTTAGAAATTAGGGTACGGGCTAGCTAGAACACGAAGCAACGATCACAAAAACATAGAAATCATCAAAAACCTAGTCAAAACTGTACCTTAGTCAAGCTTTTAAGTTGGCAAACCCTAAAATGAATTTTATGCTTTCTCCTTTCATTATAATCGGCAAAAGATGAATGAAAATTGACTTCATTTTGGTTTTTGTTTTGATTAATATAAACTTAATAATCAATTGCCAATTTTACCCTTAATGAAAACATTATAAAATAACCTAATACAAGCCCATTTATGACAATTTCCACTTCCAAGGGTCAAATTACAACATAAGGACCTTTCATTTAATAAGCCATGACAATTAAGCACATTTAATAAGCGGAATGCAACTTTTGCATTTTATGTGATTATGTCCTTTTCTCAAATTAAGCATCTAAACGATAAAATTAACTCACGAAATTTTCACACATACATATTCACATGTTGTAAACACATAAAATAATATTAAAATAATTTTACGATCTCGGATTTGTGATTCCGAAATCACTATTCCAATTTAACTAAAAACCGGACTGTTACAACACTAATAACATTTAATAATATATATGAGAAAATTCTTAGTTTCTTCTCTAATTGCAAATTTAATGGGACATTGGAAACCCTCATGATCTTTTGAACTACACCAACAATATTTCACGATAGGTGAGAAATCAATCGTACTCCTCCTTTCATTTGGCCATCTCCCCTTGAATTGAAAAACTAATTTATGGCAACCTTTCCCATCACAATAAGTCTCCTGATCATTATTTCCATGAAATTGTAGAACTGAGAACATTGATTTAGCTAAATAATGTTGCTAGGGTCATTATTAACCAAAGTCTCGTCATTTGCATGAGGGACACGTCAGACATTATTTGCACAAAGACGAGGTTGGTCAACTTCATTTTCTCAATTACGATTTTGACACTCAATTTGGGTTCTTAGATGAGCCAGTTTTTTGTTGATTGTGTCTAGAATAGTGTCTTGTTGATCTTGAACATCTTGAGCCTCTAGATCTTTTTGGAACTTTGCAAACTTTTTGAATTTATCATTGACATGAAAAAGGCCTTATTGTAGCTCTATCGCAAAACCAGCAAGGTTCTTTATGGTAACTGGTGGCTTATCACTTGGATTATAACTCCCTTTGCTACTATAAATATCACGAGTCATTGTGAAAGCTTGAAAAGAACACAACACTCAAAGGGAAAAACATTAAGCAAACCTCACCATTATGCACTTAGAAATAAAATTAAATTCTCAATGAGATAATAATTGATCTTGTCAGTCTTTCAAAAGTGCTTATATCAACTAATCAGAATGTATTAGAGTCGAACTAGCAAAACAAACCAAGTAGCACTGGAAAACCAAAATCCACTCGACACCAAAGAATTGTGTTGAATAGAGGAAGGAATGTGCTACTTGCTTAAACCTACTAACAAAAGAAATTAGAAAGTACTAGAATGCATAAAATAACAATAAAAACAAAAAAAAATGAATACCTATTGCTCCGAGTCAATGAAAACTCCTGAAACTCGAAAACCCAAAAAATTGTGAAGCAACTTGACAAACTTCGTTCATGGTGTTCCTGATTTATAAAAATCATGAAATTTAAACTGAAAAGTTTGGTATGAAATGCAACCCATAGACTATATTTTTTCATTTTTTATTTTTCTCACAATTTCTATTTTTTCCTATTTTTCTTAATCACTTTTTTTATGAGAAATATTTTTTTAATATTCTTAGAGAGTGCCAAGAATCAATATGTAAAATTTCATATTGATTGAAAAATGTTTACCAGCTAAAAATTACTTTTTTCAAAAGAAATTATGGGTAACAAACAGTTTTAAGGTTGTTTGCTGGAAATCGATTTATAAGAACACAAAGGACACCTAAAACACCCAAGAAACTGATACCAAATTATATGGATGAGAGTGGAAGATGATCGTAAGTTTTTCAAGTCGTAGATTTGACTTAGGGCTTTAAACGATTGGAAAGAAACTTAGATTTTGACATAACCTGAAACACAAATAAATTGTAATATTGTAACACCACAAACCCGGCCTAGACGTTACGGCCGAATCCGGTCTGTCACATTACCTACCACTAACCAAGTTACCTAGTTTACTAAAGTTTGGGTGAGCTTTGCAAAAACCATTAATGAAGTTTTAAGAGAAATGGTCCGATTCACTAGTGTGAGTCCTATCCATTATCGATTGTTAAGGGTTTAGAAAAATGTAACTTTTGTTGCACCTTGAAAAGTTTCGTTTTGAAGACGTTTGATTGTCATATCAATTTGAAACAAGTAATTTTTTATAAACCCAGAGTTAACCAATTTCAAGGAATCAATTTAAGTGATGTGAATCTCAAGTCGAAAACGATATAAGTAATTTTAAAAACCCAAAATAAAAATAATAGAACGACCTTATTACAACTTTAACCAAAATAGAAATAATCAAAAATAAATGCGAAATTTAAAAGGAAGCTACTTGAAACTTATATAAAACCAGAAATTTAATCTTCGTGGCCACTCTGAATCCTGCCCAGCTCCAAGTCCCCCAGCTAGGGCTCACCTACAAGGATGGAAGAGAAAGGGGGTGAGTTTAGGAAACTCAGTGTATATGGAAAACCCATCCAAAGCCAAGTTAGCTCAAGCCCGTTGGGCCTAAGCCCTATTCAGATAACCGCGGGTACTGGGCCGAAGCCTTTTTCAGAATACGATAAACTGGGCCTTAGCCCCTTTTCAGATAACAGTATGGCCCATAGGCACATTCCAGAATAGAACAGACATATTCGTGTATGCAAGCCCAACCCAGCCTATAATGAACCGCTACACTCCACCCATACCAGCCCTCCACTCCATGTGGGGAATAGCTCAACCCACCCAGCCCTACACTCCACAGTTGCAGCACAGCTGCTTAGATATGAGTAAGTTGAGGCAAAGCCTCTAGTACGTGGTCAAGCCACTTTCAGTACTTCCTCCATCAATAACCTAGTCCCATGTATCAGATAATGATAACATGGCATGCAGAAAATAGTAACAGTCAAACATGCATTCAGGTCAACTTAACCCTAGGGATATATCAGTATTTGCTCCTAGGGGTAAAACTGTAAACTTTCCACCTATAAAGGTATTTCAGTACTTTTATCAGTTTTAAGGGTTCTCATGAATGGTACGGTCCTTGCTAGCCCAATTGTCATCGCAGTAACTTATTTATCTCAATTTCACAATTTTAGCCATTGGCCCTAAAACCCCTAATGGGCCCTACAGTGTCCATTAGCAATTTAAGCTTATTTAATTCAAGTTTTAGGACCAGTTTACTGGTTTAAGTAGTTTTGATTCTACAGTCTAACAGAACATACTTATTGCCTTTTTTATATTATAAATATTTTTATTATTTTTTTATTTATTAACCTGTATGAGCCCGTAAGCCCATTGGGCCCATTTTTAGCCTATCGAGGCCCAATTATCGACGTGCACGAAATTTCACACACGACTAACTTACCACTTTGCGATTTCAGATCTAATGATTTCTAAATGTCTTGTGAGCACTCGCACACTCACAAGCCCACGAAATGCCGGAATTTCGGCATTTTGGCTTTTGCCGAATTGAACTATGAGAGGGTGTTCAATACACACCTATTTTGCAACGATTGCTACTGAGATCCCTTACGATATACTACAATTGATTACCACAATTCTTAGATTGCAACCCACAACAACCAATCCCAATATCCAGCAACCCATATTCGAACCATGCCCCTAAAGCCTTTATAATCTTACCTTTTTGCCGAAAACCAATGACTAGATCTAAGTCTAGTTGTTCCAAAGATCCAAGCCTCCGATCAAACCTCTAGAAGACACTAATCACCAAAAGAAATCGTCAGTTAAAGACCTTTAAAGCCCTATGCCCAAATCAACAGCCTCCCTAGATTTCAGGGACTTCGGCTTTTCTAAATTGTAAAATAAGACTAGATCTGAGGTGATGAGCACTTACCACTTATTCCTCTTTGATTTCCACGCAGATCTGATACAGATCTATCCTCTAAATGATAGTAGAACTCGAATCCAGAAGATCTGAAGTTTCGACTATAAGTCCCTAAATCTATGGTATTTCAGCTTTTTAAGAGATGAAGAAGATAACGATTTGAGGCTATAACTTTGAAGTAATGTTGCCGACAGATACTAAGGGTTTAGAGAAGATTAAAGTTGATCAAAAAGAACAAAAATAACTGAAGGATTTTGGCTTGGAGAAATCGGCACAATAAGTGAGTTTTCAGGATTTCGACTTTTATGGCAATCAACTATGGAGGTTTTGTGGAGGATGGGATTGACAGAGGAGGTGAGTAAGGTGATCAGAAGGCTTTGGCTAGAAGAAAGAGCAAAAAGGAAGAAAGAAAATGAAGGAAAAAGAGAGGAAGAACAATTCGACACCAAGGAGAAGGAATTTGCGTTTTCGGTTTTTTGTAAGAACTCAGAAAGTATGAATAGCAGTGAAAGCTTTCGGTGGCTAACCCTAATTCTCCAAGACAAAAAAAGAAAATAACCTAACCCTAATATTAACTAAAACAATCGGCCCAAACCATATGCCTACCTTGTAACTTGAACCCTGGAGCTTTAATTCCTTCCCAGAAGCCATTGTTTTTAGGAACTTAGTGGCACCACCTTGCCACTTTACCCAGGCCTTATTTGTGTCATAATTTACGAAGTTCTTCTTAAAAGTCTACTTAACCAAGTCTCCTATTCACTTAAAATCCAACCTTGATATTTTACCATGTTTAACTTAGGCTTGGGCCTTCTAAAGGCCCATTAACAAACTTAAACACAATTCCAATATTCAGAACACCAAAATTTCAAAATTTACCAAAAAGCACAGAAACCCGAAAAATCCCAAAAATCAGGGTGTTACAACTCTACCCCCTTAAAGAAATTTCGACCTCGAAATTTACCTGATCCAAATAATTGAGGGTATTGTTGACGCATAGTCTCTTCTGACTCCCAAGTAGCCTCTTCCCTTCCATGATTACGCCATAGTACTTTCACCAATGGAACCAACTTCCTTCTTAAAACTTTAACCTCTCGATCTAAAATTTGCACGGTTCCTCCTCAAAGGTCAAATCAGTCTTTACTTCAATCTCCTCCATTGGCACAACATGTGAAGGATCCGATCGATATCGCCTTAACATGGACAAATGAAAGACATCATGGATTCTGTCCAACTCCAGTGGTAACTCTAACTTATATGCTACTGGCCCTACCCGTTTAAGAACCCGATAAGGCCCTATAAACCGCAGACTCAGTTTACCTTTCTTGCCGAACCTCAAGATCTTCTTCCAAGGTGAAACCTTCAAGAAAACCATATCCCCAACAGCGAACTCAATCTCTTTACGCTTTAGATCTGCATACGACTTCTGTCTATCAGATGCCTCCTTTAACCGATCTCTTATCAACTTAACCTTACTTTCAGTATCTGCCACTAATTCCGGTCCAAGCACTTGTCGTTCACCCAACTCTGTCCAACACGTAGGCGTATGACATCTTCGCCCATAAAGTGCCTTATATGGAGCCATCTGAATACTTGCTTGGTAGCTATTGTTGTACGCAAACTCTGCCAATGGCAAGTAGTCCTCCCAACTACCATGAAAATCGATGATACAACCTCTTAACATATCCTCCAAAACATGAATAACCCTTTCCGACTGTCCATCTGTCTAAGGGTGAAAAGCAGTACTGAAATCCAATCGTGTACCCAACACCTCCTGCAACTTTTGCCAGAACCAAAATGTAAACCTAGGGTCTCGATCAGAAATAATCGACACTGGCACCCCATGCAGTCGCACTATCTCCGCCACATACAACTTGGTCAACTTTTGCAGTGAGTAATCAGCACGAACAGGTATGAAATGGGTAGATTTCGTTAACCTATCCACAATTACCCACACAAAGTCTTTCTTGGTGGGTGTCAAAGGTAGCCCACTCACGAAGTCCATAGTTACTCTCTCCCACTTCCATAGTGGAATTTTGTAACACCCCGTACCAGAGACCATTGCCGAAGTCAGACACGAGGTGTTAATGGACTTAATTCACTTATTTGCACAGTCCATTTTAAAATTTCCAGACAAGCTGGCTAACTGCATCACTGTCACCTTAAAAATCATATCTCAAGTTCCAAAACTCGAAAACCGGTTCCGTAAATTTTTCCTGAAACTAGACTCATATGTCCATCTACAATTGTTTTTCTAGAATTTTTGGTCAAGCCAATTAGTACAGTTTATTAGTTAAATTCTCCCCTGTTACAGGGTCCGTCTACTCTGACCTTCATGTATATCTTCCTGTACAGGGCTTCAATACTTATGCCGTTTGCTTCTAAAGAAACTAGACTTGAAAAGGAATCTGTACGTATAGGGCATGACTTCTAATTATCTCTGGTTAATTTATATTGAATTTCCAAAGTCAGAACAGGGGATCCAGAAATTGCTCTGGCCCTGTTTCACGAAAACTTAAACATCCCTTAAAATACGGCTCATATGATCATTTTGTTTCTTCCATATGAAAATAGACTCATCAAGGTTCGATTATATAATTTATTCGCTATTTAATTCCATTCCTACTATTTTTAGTGATTTTTCAAATTCACATCACTGCTGCTGTCCGCATCTGTTTTTAAGGTAGACTATACCTATTTCATGATTTTCCATGGATCAACTAGAGTTTTGTCATACATAGCACCAAAATGATCGTGATTAACCATTCCAATGGCTAATCGTTACCAACATTTCCATACCACTCAATGAACAACATACAAAATGATTATAAATCTATGGTCAAAATATATATAAGCCATTTTCGCATGGCTATCCAAATATATACATTACCGAAGGTACTTGACTAACAACAAAAAGGCAGTCCTATACATGCCATTTTCAGAGTTCAACTAAAAGAGTACCAAAAGGGCTTTGATAGTGTGGATGACTTCGACTTTGACACTCCCGAGTCCGATAGCTGACGAACCAAAATCTATAAAATAGAGAATCAAAGAAACGGAATAAGCATTTAATGCTTAGTAAGTTTTGAGTAATGAAATCATGCACAACTGAAGTATAGCATTCATATGACTAAACGAATAGTTTCATATACACATATTCTCAAAATCATACCTACTTCACATTTCCAACCCTTATATTCATACATAAGGTATTAACTTGACTAAAGGCCGGAAGCTTGTTAATCGATTGAGCGAATACTATTTAAAAGGAATCAATTATTCCAATGCATATACAAAACATACCTCACCGTTGGGATTTTACGAGCATATTAATTGAAATTTTTACAGCAAGATCGCTCATTCCCAAACCAAGTACCTTCGGGATTTAGCCGGATATAGCTACTCGCTCAAATGCCTTCGGGACTTAGCCCGGTTATAGTAACTCGCACAAATTCCTTGGGACCTAGCCCGGATATAGTAACTCGCACAAATGCCTTCGGGACTTAGCCCGGATATAGTAACTCGCACAAATGCCTTCGGGACTTAGCCCGGAATCAGTCACTAGCACAAATGCCTTCGGGACTTAGCCCGGTTATCATCCGGATATTCATGCACATATCAATAAATCATGACGCATCTATATTTCATTTTCATAACTAGAATTCAAACACAAGTCACTTATCAAGCATTACCATTTTCGGCTACCCGTCACAAGTATAAACTAGTCACCTCAATATATAATTCAAGTTGAATCATTATATCTCCGTTTGTTTGTTATGCTATATGTCATGACTTAATCAAATCATAAACTAAGTTCCATTACTCGAAAAATTACCTCGGATGCTGTCGAATGACTTCAACGGCTATTCAATTACTTTTTCCTTCCCTTTATCGGATTTAGTTCCCCTTTGCTCTTGAGCTTAATTTAACAAATAAATTGATTTAATCATCTTGAACATCGAGAGAAATTCAAGGTACTTAGTCCATATATATATTGGACATTAGAGTCATATGCTTGAAATCATGAATCAAATTCAACATATTAGCTAATATTCTCCTTTAGCCGATTATCTAAGTCAAGATAGAATCATCAATATGCTTACCTATAGCCGAATACATGCAACACCAATCTATGTATGCATTCATGTGGTCGAGTATACATATTCCAATATGATATCATTTCCATTTCGTTTAACACTTAACATTTACCACATATCAATTAACCCATTTCTTTACTCATGTGGCCGATTATACTTGGTCATTCATACACATGATTAAGTTATTTAACACCTAACTCACATAGTCTTAGTGTACAAAATCTTAAGGTCCACATATGAATACCCCCAAGTTCCCATGACTTAACCCCTAACCACATTTTTGCCTAGAATTCCTTGAATTTCTAATAGCATACACACATATAATCAATTAACTTAAGCTACCTTTAAACTTTTACTTATCACCTCATGCCAAACCATCAAATGAACTAATTATAATTACATAGGTACTACCAAAGCCGAAACCTATGCATACTATTATTCCTTATGCCCAAACCAAAGACCACATTTGGCACTTTCATCCACCATTCTACCAAGCATGTAATATTCAAACACAACCAAACTCACATTCGGCCCTAGCTCATAACAAGGTAGCCGATTCTTTTCCCTTAGTATCTAATGCTCACCTATGATTCTTTTTATAGTTCAAACACTCATCTATCATCATTCACCTAACTTTAACATGAAACAACAAAACTCACCATTTCTCATCCAAATAACATGAACAACAACCATTTCTTGAACATTTTCTCATGACCGATTGCTCATGTTACCAACAAGATTCAAAATTTGAACATGGGCTAACTAAGGGACTTAGTAACTAGCTTAATACATTCAACAATTCCAAAAGCTACCATGAATTACATACCTTATTCAAGACTAGAAGGAGTGGCCGAATATTTTACTTCCCCTTCCCCCTTCTTCTTAGCATTTTCGGCCAAGGATGTTAAAAGATGAACATTTTTTTTCTTTGTTTTCTTCCTTCAATTCACGGCAATGGAGGAGCAACCTAGCTAATTTTTTTTTTGTTTCTCCTCCTACTAACCACTATTATTTTATTACCCATGTTCTTTATTTTATTATTCCTAACATAAAACACTAACATAAAATTTTTATAATACATTTTAACCCATAGCATGGCCGGCCACCATCCTAAGTTTTGGGTAATTTCACATGCAAGGACAAACATTTTCTAACATGCATCAATAGGCCACTTTAACATTTGCCTAGCACATTTCTAAATTTTCTCACACAAGTCCTATTTAGCAAAATTCACTTACAATTAACAAAATTCAAACATGAAATTTTCACACATGCCTATATACATATAATAAGCATCGAATATAACGGTTAATTATTTTTTATGACTCGGTTTTGTGGTCCCGAAACCACTTTTCGACTAGGGTCAATTTAGGGCTGTCACAAATTTTCACTGGTTGCAGTAATCCAGAAGGTAATTGGTGCTCGGCCTTAACTTGCTGGCACGTCAGACATTTCCCAACCGATTCAGTCACCTCTTATTTTAGTCCAGGCCACCAGTACACCTCTTGCAGGTCTCGATATAACTTATTTCCTCCAGGATGCATATCACAAGGTCCACCATGACCCTCTTTTAGAATTGACTGCCTCAATTCTGGGTCTTTCGGAATACAAACTCTTCCACGAAAGCACTGAACTCCGTCAGTATTCAGTCCAAAATCCTCATTCTCACCATTCTTAACTTGCCGAAACTGAAGGACTAACGAATCATCCTTCAACTGTTTTTCTTTAATTTGTTCAGTCCAAGTAGGCCTCACTTGCAATTCTGCCAATAGACTTCCATCGTCGAACAGACTCAAGCGTGCAAACAAAGCTCTCAAATTAGCAACAACCCTTCGACTCAAAGCATCAGCCACCACATTAGCCTTACTTGGGTGGTACTTAATCGAACAGTCGTAATCCTTAAGCAACTCTATCCATCTTCGTTGCCTAAGGTTTAACTCCTTCTGAGTCAACAGATACTTTAGGCTCTTATGGTCAGTGTATATAATACACTTTTCTCCATATAAGTAATGTCTCTAGATTTTCAACGCGAAGATCACTGCTGCTAACTCTAAATTGTGCATAGGGTAGTTCGCTTCATGAGGCTTGAGTTGTTGCGAAGTATAAGCGACCACCTTACCCTCTTGCATCAGTATGCATCCTAACCCCACATGCGACACATCACTATACACAGTGAAGTCCTTCCCAGACTCTGGTTGAATCAACACTGGTGCCTTAGTCAATACCTTTTTCAACTTGTCAAAAGCTTTCTATTGTTTTTCAGTCCAGACAAATGCTACTCCTTTCCTTAACAGTTTCGTCAATGGTGTAGTAATTAGAGAAAATTCCTCTACAAACCTTCTGTAATATCCTGCCAGACCCAGAAAACTTCAAATTTTCGATGCTGACTTCGGTGGTTTCCATTCCAAAACTGCCTCAATTTTTCAAGGATCCACTCTAATTCCTTCGGCAGAAACCACATGACCTAGAAAAGTCACTTCTCGCAACTAGAATTCACACTTACTAAACTTTACATAAAGTTGCTTCTCTCTCAGCACTTGCAGCACAATACGTAGATGCTCATCATGCTTTTCCTCAGTTTCCGAATATACCAGAATATCATCGATAAAAATGACCACGAATCGGTCCAAGTAAGGTTGGAATACTCGATTCATCAGATCCATGAAAGTTGCAGGTGAGTTCGTCAACCCAAACGGCATAACCAGAAACTCGTAATGACCATATCGAGTTCTGAATGCTGTCTTATGAATATCCACTTCCTTTACCCTTAGTTGATGGTATCCAGATCGAAGGTCAATCTTGGAAAATACCGAAGCTCCTTTAAGTTGGTCAAATAGATCGTCAATTCTAGGCAGTGGGTATTTGTTCTTTATCGTCAGTTTGTTCAACTGGCGATAATCGATGCACATACGCATCGTCCTGTCCTTTTTCTTCACAAACAGGACCGGTGCTCCCCATGGAGACACACTCGGTCTAATGAAGCCTCTATCCAACAACTCTTGGATTTGAGCTTTCAGTTCCATTAACTCCTTCGGTGCCATCCTATAGGGTGTGATGGACACTGGAGCTGTTCCAGGCAACAAATCGATTCCAAACTTGACTTTTCGATTCGAAGGTAATCAAGAAAGCTCTTCTGGGAAAACATCTCGGAATTCTCTAACAGTTCTGACTGTGTCCATAGTTAGATCCTCAATTTCAGCTTGCCTTACAAAAGCCAAATATGGCTCGCATCCCTTACGCATCAGTTTCTCAGCCCCCAAAGCTGATACTACATTGGACAAGTAATCTCATTGTTTTCCAATAATCATTACCTCTTTATCCTCGACAGTCCTTAACACTATCCTCTTAGCTGCACAATCTAGAGTTGCCCTACGCTTGGTCAACCAGTCTATCCCTAGGATCAAATCGAATTCTCCGAACGGTAACTCCATCAAGTCTCCATAGAAAATCCTACCTTGAGTCTCTAAAGGCACCTCCCTAAAGAGTTTCTCTACCTTAATCGAGTGACCTAAATGACTTATCATAGTGACCCACAAACAGTCTCCTCAAAGTGTACACCTAATGCCCTAGTACACTTCCAGCATTCCTCCAGATGCACTCTGCCACAATCTCCACAAGCTTGTGGTCTAACTGTGTTCACCGTAACTACTGGAACTGGTTCCTCCATCTTAGCTCTCTTAACATTCCGGTTTGCAGTACTAGCTAGTCTAACATCCTCTTGAATCGGCTTTGATCCTTATCACGATTCTTCGT